>NW_022994532.1:0-39271 GCF_012275295.1 Melopsittacus undulatus | reverse complement strand
TTCTTAAGATTGTCTCGAACCAGATCCTTATGTACAGTGGGCCCAAGGTCTAGATTTTCACAGTCCCTGCATCTGCCTTCCAAGACTTGGGTGCTGCGGTCAGAGCTTTTGCCACTGAAGACCGAGGCAAAGAAGTCATTAAGAACCTCAGCCTTCTCCAAGTCCTGTATAGCCAGTTCTCCCGAAAGCTTCCGGAGGGGGCCTACTCTGTTTCCATGATGGCAACTACATCATAGTTTTCCAGCTGCACAATGACTTCCAACTCCTCCTGCCTGCTGTCCATGCTGTGGGCATTAGTGTAGATGCACTTCAGCTGAGCTATTGATTCTGCCACCTTTTGTGGGGAAGAAGCCTTAATTCTCGTGTGACTGTTCTCAGGTGCTTCTGTTGTTTCTAACACATCAACAAACCTGCATCTCCACCCCTGCCTCCACTGACGTGGCCAGGGTGCTGTGCACATTAGTACAGGCACATTTCAAATGTGCTCCAGCGTGCTTGGCACATGGTGGAGCAGAACTAAGGACCTTACTAGCACCCCATCCCTCAAAGCACTGGCATGCCACCCCCAGCCTTATATCCAGCGAGGCTGGTTTTATCCCTTTTCCTCTTTAAATATTGTTTAAAGCTCTTCTAATAAGCCCTTCTAACTCTTGCACAAAGGTCCCTTTCTCCGTTTGAGACAGGCATACCCTGCCCATTGCAAGCACGCCTGGAGCCATGTAGGACAACCCATCATCAAAAAACCCCTAATTCTGCTGGTGATACTACTCTTGGAGCCAGTTACCCATCTGATGGGTCTTCCTGATTCTTCCCTGATCAATGCCTGTAACTGGAAGGACAGAGGCTATGTGTGCTCCTCACCCCTTAACCAGTTGTCCCAAGGTCCTGATGTCTCTTTTGATTGCCTTTGGGCTCCTTATTGCAAATGCATTGTTGCCTACATGAAAACCCTTATTTAGTAAGGTTCTGGTTCATGTCGCTCACATTTGTAAATGGTATGTAATATGCTTGTTTCTTGATAATTTCCAAACATTAAAATTGTGTAGCATAATGTCTGCTAAGTAGCACTCCAGATGTCAGATTCTTCTGATGATGCAGTCATTATACCAGTGGTTTAGAGACTGACACTGCTGAGCTGGAGCCCTTCTCAAGGACTAATGCATTTGGACACAAGATTTGACTCAAAGGGTTTCCCTGGGTGGTGCAGAACTGCAGAAATAGCTCTGTGTCATGGCTTGGCAATGAAGTGATGGGCCTGCTGAGAAGAGCGGATGGCCAAAGGACATGGGGTTGGGGGTATTCCTGGTGAGGAAACACTGCCTCGAGTCAACACAGCCGTGGGAGAGCAAGAGAAAACAAGTCACATGTGAGATAGCTTGCATTTGCTCATGTTTGTCAACAAGTTGAAAAAGAAACAAGCATTCTAAGATGTCTACCTAAAAATACCAGCTTAATCTTTCAAGCAAAAAAAAAAAAAACCCATTAGTTTAGCTTGCACAGGATATGGTCTTCCCCACTCCTACATAAAACAATGCAAATTCATGTATTTGGTGTCACACTGCCAGCTACACAAACCTGGGATATTATAACAGCCAAATTCAAAGCTTGTGTTTCATGTGGCCCATGCACCATGTGACTGGGCATTAGGGGTAGGCAGGAGTTGATATTATCTGCCAACAGTGTGTGAAAATACCAGCTAGCATCTGTAAGACTGGAAGGTCTTTTTATAGATTAACAGCTTTGACTGGCTGACATAACCATTCACAACCACTTGCTATTTTTCAGAAGTCTTCTGCAAGCTTCTAACAGTGATTTAAAAATACAATTTTACATTAATCTGAATTTTAAAGGTATTGAAAATATGCAGCAGGGTGCTCATGAATAGTTTATTTGTCTTCATTGAAATGTAAACATTGTTGTGAAGACTTTCTTGCTGGTCTCTAAATCTGTGCATGGTTACTGGTTATCCTACAGCAATTAAAATTTGGCAAATCTAGATATTCTCCCGAGAAGAATATATAGACTCATCTCTTTCTCATTCCCAGACTCATAATGCTCTTCTCAGAACAATAATAATCAGCAGTTTTATTAAATACTGTAATTAAGCAACAAAATTAAAAGGTAGTCACATAAAACAACCAAGTGTTCACTCTCCAGTGCAAGCAGCAGACACTTTGGCTAACCTAAAGGTATGCAGCACAAATCTGGTAGTCTTACTCCTTTGCAAATAAGACAACTTGTGGTTTCTGTAGGAAGAATACTTCCACTGGGCCTAGGAAAGGTCTGAAAATGAAAAAAGTGTTTAGAAGTTTTATTTTGTTTTATCTTTGAGTATTCTTTTATTTCATTGTATTGATATATTATCGTGTACACTTTAGAATCAGGAAGAGTGAAGGATGTTCTCTAAAAGTCTCAATGCAAATTAAGAGTATTCCTTTCCTGTAAATGGTCTGTTTCCCCAGAGACAATTTGATAGTATTTGATGCAATAAAGGAGCCAACGAGGAGAGGTGCCCTGCTTGACCTCGTGCTCACCAACAGGGAAGGGCTCGTTGGAAATGTGACTCTCCAGGGAAGTCTTGGATGCAGTGATCACGAGATGGTCGAATTCGAGGTCCTCAAGACAGTGAGAAGAGCATGCAGCAAGCTCACTGCCCTGGGCTTCAAGAAAGCAGACTTTGGGCTCTTCAGGAACCTGCTTAGCAAGGTTCCATGGGATATAGCCCTAGAGGGCAAGGGGGCCCAAGACTCTTGGTTAACATTCAAGGATCACCTGCTACAGGCTCAGGAGTGTTGCATCCCGACTAGAAGGAAGTACAGCAGGAGGGCCAGGAGACCTCCTTGGATGGATAAGGAGCTGCTGAGAAAAATTCACAGGAAAAAAGAGGCTTATAAAAGATGGAAACAAGGACAGGTGGCCTGGGATGAATACAGGGATGTTGTCAGGGTAGTTAGGGAGCAAGTTAGGAAAGCTAAGGCCCAATTGGAGCTCAACTTGGCAAGGGATGTTAAAGATAACAGGAAGGGATTTTATAGGTATGTAGCGGCTAAAAAACAGACTAAGGACAATGTAGGTCCCCTACGGAAACTTTCAGGAGAACTGGCGACACAGGACTTGGAGAAGGCTGAGGTTCTGACTGACTTCTTTGCCACGGTCTTCACTGGCAAAGGCTCTGACCGCAGCACCCAAGTCTTGGAAGGTGGATGCAGGGACTGTGAAAATCTAGACCTTGGGCCCACTGTACATAAGGATCTGGTTCGAGACAATCTTAAGAACCTGAATGTACACAAGTCCATGGGACCTGATGAAATCCATCCACGGATCCTGAAGGAGCTGGCAAATGAAGTTGCAAAGCCACTGGCCATCATATTTAAAAAATCATGGCAGTCAGGTGACGTTCCCAAAGACTGGAAAAAGGGAAATATAACCCCCATTTTCAAGAAGGGGAAAATGGATGACTCAGGGAATTACAGACCACTCAGTCTCACCTCTGTGCCTGGCATAATCTTGGAGCAGATTCTTTTGGAAGGCATGCTAGGGCACATGAAAAACAACAAGGTGCTTGGTGACAGCCAGCATGGCTTTACTAGGGGAAAACCCTGCCTGACCAATTTGGTGGCCTTCTATGACAGGGCTACAAAAGTGATGGACAGGGGTGGAGCAGTTGACGTCATCTCGTCATCTGCCTGGACTTGTGCAAAGCATTCAACGCTGTCCCACACGACATCCTTGTCTCTAAATTGGAGTGTCATCAATTTGATAGGTGGACCACTCGGTGGATAAAGAACTGGCTGGATGGCCACATGCAAAGCGTTGTGGTCAATGGCTCAATGTCCAGCTAGAGACCAAGTGGAGTCATTCAGGGATCAGTGTTAGGACCGATCTTGTTCAACATCTTTGTCTCTGACCTGGACAGTGGGATTGAGTGTGCCCTCAGCAAGTTTGCCGATGACACCAAGCTGTGTGGTTCTGTTGATACGCTGGAGGGAAGGAATGCCATCCAGAGGGACCTTGACACACTTGTGAGGTGGTCTGATGCCAACCTCATGAAGTTTGACCATGACAAGTGCAAGGTCCTACACCTGGGTGGGAGCAATCCCAGGCACAGCTACAGGTTGGGCAAAAAGGAAATTCAGAGCAGCCCTACAGAGAAGGACTTTGGGGTGTTAGTCAATGAGAAAATGAACATGAGCCAGCTTCAGTGTGCACTCACAGCCCAGAAAGGCAACCGTATCCTGGGCTGCATCAAGAGGAGCGTGACCAGCAGGTTGAAAGAGGTGATCCTGCCCCTCTACTCTGCTCTCGTGAGACCTCACTTGCAGTACTGTGTGCAGTTCTGGAGTCCTCAACATAAAAAGGACACAGAACTGTTAGAACAATGTCCAGAGGAGGGCCATGAGGATGATCAGGGGACAGGGAGCACCTCCCATATGAAGACAGGCTGAGAGAGTTGGGGCTGTTCAGCCTGGAGAAGAGAAGGCTGCGTCGGAGACCTCATAGCAGCCTTCTAGTATCTGAAGGGGGCCTACAGGGATGCTCGTGAGGAACTCTTTGTTAAGGACTGTAGTGATAGGACAAGGGGTAATGGGTTGAAACTTAAACAGTGTAGATTTAGATTGGATATAAGGAAGAAATTCTTTACTGTTAGGGTGGTGAGGTACTGAAATGGGTTGCCCAGGGATGTTGTGAATACTCCATCTCTGGCAGTGTTCAAGACCTGGTTGGATGAAGCCTTGGGTGATATGGTTTAGTGTGAGGTGTCCCTGTCTATGGCAGGGGGGTTGGAACTAGATGATCTTGAGGTCCTTTCCAATCCTAACTATTCTATGATTTTATGATACTTCACTTACAGAAAAAGAATTCTTCATATGATTCATATTGTTGCTCTTAAAACTGCAGTGTTTCATTCTGTATCTTTCAATTTAAAGAAAAGTCAGCATTTATGTAGCATTTCCTTTTTATGACTGCAGTTCAATGCTCTGTTGCTAACCAAACAACTGACAGAACAAAGAGCTTTGCATACCAATCTGCCATAGCTAAAACAGATCAGCAGATTTTGTGATATCATCCCAAAAGCAGGTGTTCTCTAGTATTTTTCCATATAATCAGCTAATTAACTGCTTTAATTATAAGAACCTCTCTGATTTTGAAGTGAAATTGAGAATCACTTTATCTACTGACAACTTATATATACAACTGACTAACCAAAGAATATGCCAAAATGAGTATTCAAGTCTTTCTTTTTGAGATAACCAGGCAAGAAGTTCCTGAGGAAAGATACAGGCTGTGTGACAACAAAACAATTGAAAAATAAGCAAGAAAAAATTCTTGCCTGTTCCTGAGTTAGTTCTATTGACATGTATTTAATGAATGCAGTTTATTTGCCAGAAAATTAAACAAATGATGGACACTGTTTTAGCAAATCACTAGCTGCTCAAGGGTTTTTCGTGAATTAATCTTTCTTTTTATGAATGTAAGGCAGAAAAAAAGAGATCTTGCAACCAGTAATGCCATTTGTGAGCTCCTTCTGTGTGTTTCTGCAGCGGCAAAATGCTGCCAGGAAGTATAGTGAGGAATAGGGTTCCCATGCAGCCCAGCAAAACAGCGCTCTGAAAAGGCATGCTGACCCACTTTCAACCATCAGTTCTTGCTGACCCTTTGTTGAGTGAGAGGTTCTTGCAACTTTTTGTTGTTTTCACCCTTTTAAGTTCTCATTTCTAACGCAGCAAGCCTGTCTCTCTCTTTCTCATTTTCCTTCTTCCCCAGTATGCATGAAAGAAAGCCAGATTGTTTCTTGTGACTGTCTTTGCTTTATGTAATTAAAAAAAACTTCCACCCTTTTCCTTGTTAAGAACATGCTGTGGAAGAAATATGGATCTTGCCATCAACAAACTTATGATACAATACCTTAAGGAACACAGTCTGATTAAATTCATGTACGAAAAACCATACTTTAATTGTTACTCTTGGCAACAGTGAAGGATAATAGTGTAATATTATACTAAATATTGCCACGTGCAATAGTAAAAAAAACCCCTGGTTTAGTCTTGCCAGCAGTGGTGTGCAAGCCTCCTTTTGAATTCAGGTTTGGATGTTGTCATTTAATCTAAATCTTTTGCTTCTCCTCCTTCCAAAACCAACAGAGGTTTAGAGAGACCTGCAGTTTTATTGGAACCATTTGCTCAGCCTAAGTTGCCAAAATAATTTAGTTAAAACTAGGACTTTTATTTGGGTTGAGGTTGATTCCTGAGCTCCACAGAGGTCGAGGCACTTAGTTTGTCTTCCTCTTTCTCAGTTCCACCATGGAGCCTACAGCAGTGCTCTGCCAACTCAAGCTGTTATTTCCTGAATGCCAGTCCCCCAGTTAAGCTTAACCATGTTTGTGAGCTCGCACAAGTGGAGAAGAAACCTGTTTTTCAGATCTCTTCCTCACTGTTTATCTGCTACAATGCACAGATAAATATGCAGCTCCAAGGATTCAGAATAAGTAGACTCCAGTGGTGCAAAACTGCAAGTCCTGCTGGTAATGCTGCTACTGCTAGTGTGTTAGTGTGACCTCTCTTTGATAATGAGTGACAGCTGCTTTGAAATGCCTCACAGAGTGCTTGTTCCCTCTCTTGGGCAACAAGTAGAAAACCATAATAAACCAGAAATTTGGAAGCTATGGAAAAAAAAAAAAGCTCTGCTTTATGCTACTTAAAAAGCATTGTTTGAAATTCTGATAGCTCCAACAAAATGGTAATACAGCTACAATCTCATACTAAAACTCTGTAAATCCTGGGAAATATCTGACAATAACAAATACTATGATGTTACTGTAATTAAGGAAGTATCTATTTCTCACTACGTATGTGTTTTGTGTGTGGGCATGCACGTGTAAATGGGAAAAAAAACAGGCTCTTGAATGTCAGAACCTTCACATGACGAGGGGGTTTGAGTCAAATACCTATTTCTAAATCTACCCTCTGTAGTTAGAGCCCAGTTTGAATCCAAAAATAAGTTTTTTTGGTTTGGCTTCTATTCTATTGCAGCAAAAATGTCACAGGTCAGAATGATACATCAAAGATGCTCTACAGTAGCACTGCCTTGATCTGAAATAGATTAAAACTATGCTTCAGTTTTAAAGTGAAACCAGAGTAAAAACTTGATGGCTCTTGTATCTGACATTCTTCTCTCAGAAGGCACAAAACAGTTCAAATCTCTTCTTAAAAGAGGTATTGTAGTCTTGAATGGAATTCTCATGAAAAGTGAACCAGAAATGAGCCGTTCTGGTTTTTGGCTTTTTTTTTAGATGCAATCCAAACTGAAAGCAGTAAGAATTTAGTGAATGGAAATGAGAAGCCAATCTGTGTTGAACACACATTGTATGAATTCAAGCTCCAGCTTTAACCCATCCTGAAAATATATATCTTATGTATCTTATTTACTTGCATAAATGTTTACATCTGCTTGCATTACAAAAGAGGAAAAAAAGTTTTATTTATGTAGCTTTAATACAAAATCACAGGACTGTACAAAATTTTTAGAAACATGTATGACAGCTGATTGAAAAGTATGATTTCTGTCCCATTAAAAGTCTTGATGCTTAGATCTGCTTTTATCCTAAATTTGTCAGAAATCTTAAATATAAATAATGTAGGGCAAATCATATAAACCAGAAATCTGAACATACTGTTTTGTGATTTTTCATCAAAATTGTCAACAGTTATGAACGAGAGCATTGTCTGAATCTATAAATTGCTGTAACTGCAATTCTATTTTATCAGAATATTAGCTATACAAGGAAAAATTAAAACCAATTTACTTAGTTTTCTGCCAGCAGTGTATAAAATAGGACTGAAAGACACTAAGAACACCTGGCCAATGTAGCTGCCAATTTTGGGTTTAGTGATTCTTAGAGGTTTTTTTATTATAAAAGAGAAGACAGCCCCTTTCAGTTTGAGCCTGAAAAGTCTCAAAACTATGCACAACATAGAGAACAACAAACTAATTCAGATTACTTCAAAATACCAAAAAAATATGCCACTTCTGATGGCAAAGAAGAAAGGAAGCTCTCACCCTTATAACCAGCTGCATTCGTTTTCCAGTCATTAGCATTCAGATGTCCTGCACGTGAAGTTCTGACAATAATATGCTGTATGTCTCTCCAGGTCAGAAATGGACTGTGAAAAAAGGGAAAGACAAATTCACAGATCAGATGTGTTTTACCAGAATGTAGGGACACAAGATCATGTGAGCTAAAATGTATCCAAACCAAAACAACCCTCATTTCAATTCTCAGCTTTCCCTTGCTCCATTCAAATGAACGTGTCCTAATTTTACAGAATTATTACATGAAATTACTTAGACAGCTGGGCGGGGGAGGGGTGGGGGTTGGTGTGGTGTGTGTTAAACTAAACTGTAGATTATAATGATATATAGTAATACTCTATTATATAAAACTTAAGGGAAGATGAAAGAGTACATTTCACACAGAGACAATCTGTATGAACACCAACTACTGTATGTTATCTACCTTGACCGTATTTTATCTACCTTGAACAGTGCAAAGCAAAAAAACCCAAAATGTTGGCTTCCTGAAAAGCTCTACTAAATCTCACTAACTGTATGCTCAAGTTGCCAATTCTTTCAGACTTTCAGCTCATATTGAAGCTATTTCAGGTGCTTCTATAGTTATTAATTTGTCTACTGCCCTGTCTTAGAACTCACTGGGGTCTATGTGCATTTTTCAAGAAGACCAACTAGCCAGCACTGAATCTGAGTAGTTAGAGAGCAAGGGCTTCCTCATACAAATGTGTATTCCTTTAAGGGCTTCCTAATAATGTGGCCACTTGGAAGGTGAAAATAAAAACAATTTGTATCCTCACTATGACATTAGCACCCATTTATCTTGTAGGACCAGAACACATCTATAGGGATTATTGTTTTCTTGTTTCATTTAGATCCACCCCAAGAAGAATTTCTTTCCTTAGAAGATGATCTAAAGGTGCATGGCTATCACTGGGGTGTTTTTAATTTCTCCTTCAATTTTCTCAGTTTCTCTATCATCTGTAAGAAGACAAAGAGTATTCCCTTTAAAAATGCAGATTAGTAAAGGGAAATGAGCCACTAAATAAGGAAGATGAAAGAAGCATTGTCATGTGTGAGTTCCTCAGTATCACTACCTATCCATATTACACATACTGGCAGAACTCCACTCACTTGTAATGATGAAGATAAACTAGAATGGACTTTATCAGTCCCAGCACACGCTGTCTACACTCTTCAGGACTAGACAGTCATTGAAAACCTGGGAAACCTTGGTTCAGTTCCTCAACATATGCTCTTGTGTCTCAGACCAAAAAGTCACTTCAGCCAGTAGACACATAACTTATTCTCAGCAACTATCTCTAAGGCATAATAGTGGGGCTCTGTTTTCACTTGCAGGTAGAAACTACACCAAGGAAACAGACAGAAGAGTGTGGAAAATGTCAACCATGAGTGATTTTGAGTGGGTAGCTTTCTGGGGTGAGGGGGACATTGCCATCACATGGAGTGGCTCTACGCTCTTAAAACAACATGTAGTTGTTAGAAATTTCAATGAGAAATTTCCTTGGAAAGCAGACACAGGGTAAATGAAACATGCAGCAATACCTTGTTCTCTAAGTTGCCCTGTCAGTGGAAGATAGAAAAATCTCACTCGTCTCTGATGTACACAAATAAATGTTGTGTGGGTTGGCATTCCACGCACAGTGTTTCACATCTTACAGAACTTGGTTTTCTCAAAAGAATATATTTTGGAAATACTTGAGTAATCACTGCTTTATGGCCCTTAATATGGAATTAGAATCCTGCTTATCCTGTGAGCTGAAATCAGGCAATTAGTAAGCAATCAGTGAATACATGTGATAATCTATTGAAAAATGAGCATTTTCCTTTTCATTCAAGATTTGTCAATTTAGGTTTTCAGATGACAAATTTCAGCTTCTACAAGCTTCATCCTTAAGAAAAGGCCGTAGGGATGCAGAACTTATTGCAGTCAGCTTGTTTATAGAAAAACTTACTCCTAGCCTAACCTCTGTGTGAGTTATATGTAAGCATATATTCATGGATATTAGCGAATGGAAGTCCACCTTTGTTGGGGCAATTACTGATAATGAAAACAAATTTCAGAACCATGGTCTGCAATTCCATATGGGAGAGAAAAACCTGGGACATACAGGATGGTTACTTACACATAACTGATTTTTACACACTCTACTTTCCAAGAGCGTCATTATTCATATGCTTGAAAAGAAGTAGAGTTGCCTAAAAATGTCAGACTTCTTTTATGTAATGAGAGCTGTAAGGAACACTGCAAAGGCAGTGGCCAAATCATTGAACTAGACATATTTTTCTCATTTCCTTTGCAATAATACAATTTTAGTTGTGAGTGTATCTTTTCCATTGCAGAACATTTCCCAGTGGGTGTATGCGGACCATGGGTATGCTGAGGTAAACTAGCACCCTTCTACCTACACCTGGGACACCACAGGAAGCGACATGTATTCTGGAGTCAGCACAGAAAGCCCTGTCTGTAATTCTTGTTGGAACAGGGAGGATATGGAAAATTCTGAAGAAGGAAGATGATTTTTAAGTGAATGTCTTATTAATTGTAGACAGATTTTTCTGTAATATCTTCCAAGCTCTATCAACTCATGGCCATTTAATTTCTCTGTGTTTTTGGCTAGCAGATATAAGGGTATTCTGATATTTAAATTATTCTGTTATTTTCAGGGAGAGTTGATGCTTTCTGTCCCTGAGCATTTATTAATACAAGCATAAATACACATTTTTTCTCAAAGTGGAATTTCTCACACTAGACAGTTGGACTAGAATGACAATAATTGTTTATCCAGCTGAGCTGGTAAAAATGACTGAACAAGAAAAAGAAAAGAAAATAGAGTCATGGAATATAAGGAGCATTAAGGGTTTGTAAGATAGCGTATGCTTGGACAGTCACGTAACACGCTTCAGGAAAAAAAAAAATACCAGTATGATTTTATACAACTCAGGAATTTCACTGAAAGCCTGTGTAAAGTCTTAAAAAAACATGCTTCAAGCCTTCAGGAAGACCTCCAGGAATCCCGAGAGTTGCATTCTTCATAATCTGGAATCTAAACAATCTGTTATTCTATAAAGCAAGCTGTCCATGCTACTGGTGAAAAATAAGGCACTAAAATACTACTTTCAACTTCTAAAGGACATGTTCAAGATAACGCATGTTCAACTGATTATTTAAAGAGGAATGATAGATCTAATGGTGGATCTAACTATGCCTAGATAAAGGAACTAAAGATATAGTCTCCACTTGATAATACTAATCTCTCATAAACTGAATTTAAGTTGCTCAGTCAGCAAATAAGATTATGTCTCAGAATCATGGTTAACTTCTAAAAACAAAAACAATGGCAGATCTTGAAATCTGAGCCATTCAATGCTGTAGCTACCTACCATCCTTATCTAACCATAGAAAATAATGTGAGAATTTCTGTGCAGAAAGACTTGATCAGAGGCCTGATTTCCAACACATGACTGAATATATGGTTAAATCAGTCTGTCTCTCATGCAGCCTTTCAGCCTGCTTGCTTACTCTGCAAGTCATAAGATTTTTTTTCTTCTCAAGAAATGGCAGTTTGGGCGTATTTATACCTAAGAGATTTAAAATCATAAGAACAGTACTCAAACTGATTTTGTAGGACCTTCACTATAGTAAAAATCGAGCTATTGCAGGACTGAAATTCCCTCTCTACAGTAGATCTCATGGCAGGGGGGTTGGAACTAGATGATCTTAAGGTCCTTTCCAACCCTAACTATTCTATGATTCTATGAAACAAAACAGGTCTGCAATTGCTTAATTGTTTGCCCATACTATTTTTTCAGAAACCTTAAAAAAATAGAAAAAACAACCCAACAAAAAAAACCTCCTAAAACTCCAAACAAAACCAAACCCCAAAACCAAGCAAGCAACAACAGAAGAGGAAACTGGAATTATATCAACAGCAGTTCATTTGGAGAAAGAAGAGGGATTTTCTTCTTAACAAGATAGTCTAGCAGCCTATTTTAAAGCATCTGGAAAAATCACAGAATTTTTCAAATATTTGTAAAACATGTCAAAATTGGATTCTAAGTGAGTAAACAGTTGTTTGCTAGCCATGTGGGCCCCAAATCCAGACAAGATGTCACTGATGTTAATTGATTTACCACTTGATTAATCTCAGAAGAATTAATGACTAAGCATCTTGAAATGAAGAAATGCATTAACAAGAACAGTACTAACTCTGTTTGATAATGGATTGATTTCAAAAAATGGGTGATTTCTTTCCAGATTTTTTTTTTCAATGTCTCATCTGAAGTTGCCTTGGGATTACACATACCAGACAATACTCAAACCAAAAAAAACCAGAATTGAGAACAATTACATATGAAAGTACTTGTACTGAAGCCAAAAAATAATGACTGTTGTGTCCTTAGCCAATAATTTTACTCTAAGGCACAGCCCTCTTTCTTCAGGCTTCTCAAAATGTTTATGAAACAAAGTAAATGTGAAAAAATGAAATAGGACAAATAAATTGTATTACAGTAATATTCATTTGAGATTTAACTGTATCTTTAAGAAGGCTGCTTAGAAGTAGTAGGTCATCATTTTTGGCCAAATATGATTTCTTCATTCCACAAGTAGTCTCCCTAGTGACAACTGGGCTAATCCTGGAAATAGTAAAGAATTCAAGCTCTACCCTTTTGCATAATTATACCATGCCAAAAATGACTGTTCAGAATAAATAACCAGTGCAAGACTGAAAATCAGCAAAAATATCATTCAATGCAATAAACAAATAGGGTGCAACTTTGGTTTGGTCATTTGTTTTTTTATTAGCAAGATGATATGGTTAGCAACACAAATAATGGCTGCTACATGATCTTCATACCCAGCAATTTGAATGTGACAAAAATGGCCTATCTGAAAAAAATATTTCCCACCAAAATAGCAGATGAGGATTGCTGGAAGAATACAATAAACTTTTCACCAAAGAATCAAGGAAAAACGCAGTATTAAATGGTGAACTAAGAGGAAGATCATCACTCAGTTTGGAAGTACCGAATAATCTTTGCTGTGAGAGAACAGACATAGATATGACCAGGGTCCAGTCTGGGAGCTCTGCCCTGGCCGCCCCGGTGGTGGCCAGCATAGGCACCCAGACAGAGCCGGTAAGTGGGGAGGTGGCGGTGCAGAGCTTGGAGTGTAGAGAGTGCCTGCACTGGTCCTGTGAGGGAAAGGTGCAGAATGGGCAGGGCTGCACTCGCTGCTCCCTGATGGAGGTCCTCCTGCAGCAGGGACTGAGGTGCGGGATGTTGTCAGTAAGCTGCAAGATGTCAGGGAAGCTGAGAGGAAGCAGGACTGCTTGCTCCAGGCCCAAACAGCACAGGGGCCTCAAGATTCCCCTCTAACTCATGGAGGAAAGAAGGGGGCTGTTGATCAGGGAAGCTGGGAATTAGTAACAAAAAAAAAAACAACCAAAGGAGGGAGAGAGCAATTAAAAGCAAGGGGCTTCCTTCTAAATCTGCTGTACCCACCCAGAACCGCTTTGCTGTCCTGCAGGGGGCTGATGAGGAAATGCACTTGCATCAGAAACAGTTGGCTGTTGCACTGGAACAGAAGATCTCTACTGGTGCCGCAAGGAAAAAGCGGCAGGTTGTAGTAGTAGGGGACTCTGCCTTGAAAGGGACAGAAGCGCTCATCTGTCAGCCTGACCCGGTCGCAAGGGAGGTGTGTTGCCTACCTGGGGCACAGATCAGGGATGTTGCGGAGAGGCTGCCTGCTCTAGTAAGTCCCATGGACTATTACCCGCTTCTAGTGATACATGTGGGTGCTAGGGATATAGACAGTAGTAGCCTGAGGAGTATAAAGAAGGACTACAGAGCTCTGGGAGAGGTGGTCAGGGGTTCTGGAGCTCAGACAGTCTTTTTGACAATTCTCCAAGACACAGGGAAGGACCTTCCAAAGGCAAGGAGGATTGGACAGGTTAATAAATGGTTAAAAGGGTGGTGTCATAGTCAAGGGTTTGTGTGTCTTGGACATGGGGCCCACATTTGTAGGCCAGGCCTACTGGGGTCTGGTGGAGCTGCTCTGATAAAGAAAGGGAAGAGCGGCATTGCTGGGAGGCTTGCCAGACCTGTCAAGGATGCTTTAAACTAGTTGTGTTGGGGAGGGAAGCATCATTCCATCCCAACACACCCGGTCAGTTGCCAGCACCTATAATAAATACTCTGAGCAATGCAGTGATATTCTAGCCACTCCAGCCACTGAGCTGGCTTCATTTGGAGCTCGGATCAGATGCCGCTATACAAATGCCAGTAGCATGGGGAACAAACAAGAGGAATTAGAGATGTGGGCACATCTACGGGGCTATGATATAATAGGCATCACAGAAACATGGTGGGATGGCTCCTTTGACTGGAGTGTTGGAATGGAAGGTTACAGGCTTTTTAGAAAAGACAGGCCTGGTAGGAGGGGAGGGGGAGTTGCCCTTTATGTTAGGGATAGGCTGGAGAGTATGGAACTCCATCTGGGGACAGGTGATCAGTTAACAGAAAGTTTGTGGGTCAGGGTTAAGGGGAAATCGGTGATGGGACACATTACTGTGGGGATATGTTACAGACTGCCTGATCAAGAGGAACCTGTGGATGAAGAACTCTACAGACAAATAGGAAAAGCCTCACACTCACAGGCCCTTGTTCTCATGGGGGACTTCAATCACCCTGACATCTGTTGGAGGGACGGTACGGCCTGGCACAAGCAATCCAGGAGGTTCCTTGATTGTGTGGAAGACAACTTCCTTCTGCAAGCAATAAAGGAGCCAATAAGGAGAGGTGCCCTGCTTGACCTCGTGCTCACCAACAGGGAAGGGCTCGTTGGAAATGTGACGCTCCAGGGAAGTCTTGGATGCAGTGATCACGAGATGGTCGAATTTGAGGTCCTCAGGACAGTGAGAAGAGCGTGCAGCAAGCTCACTGCCCTGGACTTCAAGAGAGCAGACTTTAGCCTCTTCAGGAACCTGCTTAGCAAGGTTCCATGGGATATAGCCCTAGAGGGCAGGGGGGCCCAAGACTCTTGGTTAACATTCAAGGATCACCTGCTACAGGCTCAGGAGTGTTGCATCCCGACTAGAAGGAAGTGCAGCAGGAGGGCCAGGAGACCTCCTTGGATGGATAAGGAGCTGCTGAGAAAAATTCACAGGAAAAAAGAGGCTTATAAAAGATGGAAACAAGGACAGGTGGCTTGGGATGAATACAGAGATGTTGTCAGGGTAGTTAGGGAGCAAGTTAGGAAAGCTAAGGCCCAATTGGAGCTCAACTTGGCAAGGGATGTTAAAGATAACAGGAAGGGATTTTATAGGTATGTAGCGGCTAAAAAACAGACTAAGGACAATGTAGGCCCCCTCCGGAAACTTTCAGGAGAACTGGCTATACAGGACTTGGAGAAGGCTGAGGTTCTGAATGACTTCTTTGCCACAGTCTTCACTGGCAAAGGCTCTGACCGCAGCACTCAAGTCTTGGAAGGTGGATGCAGGGACTGTGAAAATCTAGACCTTGGGCCCACTGTACGAGAGGATCGGGTTCGAAACCATCTTAAGGGCTTGAACATACACAAGTCCATGGGACCTGATGAAATCCATCCACGGGTCCTGAAGGAGCTGGTGAATGAAGTTGCAAAGCCACTGGCCATCATATTTGAAAAATCATGGCAGTCAGGTGAAGTTCCCGAAGACTGGAAAAAGGGAAATATAACCCCCATTTTCAAGAAGGGGAAAATGGATGACTCAGGGAATTACAGACCACTCAGTCTCACCTCTGTGCCTGGCAAAATCTTGGAGCAGATTCTCCTGGAAGGCATGCTAGGGCACATGAAAAATAACAAGGTGCTGGGTGACAGCCAGCATGGCTTTACTAGGGGAAAATCCTGCCTGACCAATTTGGTGGCCTTCTATGATGGGGCTACAAAAGTGATGGACAGGGGTGGAGCAGTTGATGTCATCTACCTGGACTTGTGCAAAGCGTTCGATACTGTCCCACATGACATCCTTGTCTCTAAATTGCAGAGACATCAATATGATAGGTGGACCACTCGGTGGGTAAAGAACTGGCTGGATGGTCGCACTCAAACAGTTGTGGTCAACAGTTCAATGTCCAGCTGGAGATCAGTAACGAGTGGTGTCCCTCAGGGATCGGTGTTGGGACCGGTCTTGTTTAATATCTTTGTCGCTAACATGGACAATGGAATTGAGTGTGCCCTCAGCAAGTTTGCCAATGACACCAAGCTGTGTGGTTCTGTTGATACGCTGGAGGGAAGGAATGCCATCCAGAGGGACCTTGACACACTTGTGAGGTGGTCTGATGCCAACCTTATGAAGTTTGACCATGACAAGTGCAAGGTCCTACACCTGGGTGGGAGCAATCCCAGGCACAGCTACAGGTTGGGCAAAAAGGAAATTCAGAGCAGCCCTACAGAGAAGGACTTTGGGGTGTTAGTCAATGAGAAAATGAACATGAGCCAGCTTCAGTGTGCACTCACAGCCCAGAAAGCCAACTGTATCCTGGGCTGCATCAAAAGAAGCGTGACCAGCAGGTCAAAGGAGGTGATCCTGCCCCTCTACTCTGCTCTCGTGAGACCTCACTTGCAGTATTGTGAGCAGTTCTGGAGTCGTCAACATAAAAAGGACACGGAACTGTTAGAACAAGTCCAGAGGAGGGCCACAAGGATGATCAGGGGACGGGAGCACCTCCCATATGAAGACAGGCTGAGAAAGTTGGACCTGTTCAGCCTGGAGAAGGCTGCGTGGTGACCTCATAGCAGCCTTCCAGTATCTGAAGGGGGCCTACAGGGATGCTGGGGAGGGACTATTCATTAGGGACTGTAGTGATAGGACAAGGGGTAACGGGTTGAAACTTAAACAGCAGAGGTTTAGATTGGATATAAGGAAGAAATTCTTTACTGTTAGGGTGGTGAGGCACTGGAATGGGTTTGCCCAGGGAGGTAGTGAATGCTCCATCCCTGGCAGTGTTCAAGACCAGGTTGGACGAAGCCTTGGGTGATATGGTTTAGTGTGAGGTGTCACTGCCCATGGCAGGGGGGTTGGAACTAGATGATCTTGAAGTCCTTTCCAATCCTAAGTATTCTATGATTCTATAATTGTTACTATAAAAAGGAGTCTCTGTGCCCAGCAAATCATTTGAATCGCTAATTTCACACCATCCTTAAGGGCTTTTTGATAAATTTATAAACAAAAGAGTATTAGCTATGTTAATGGGACACATTCTTTCCCAGGTCAGATAGAGTCAGTGTGAATATGCCTATTGTAGCACAGGATTTTAAGAAGGATGGGACATTAAGACAGCCTCTAATTGTTGTGCTTACCCTGTGCTTAGGTGTCTAAATGGTCTACAGCATAAGCATTTCATTCCTGAAAATAAGATAAAAAGATGGACTCCAGTGTTTAATAATTCAGTTGTGCATACACACGGATATACAAAATGTTTTTGACATGCCTGACACCCTTACAGATTCTAATCATCATATAATGTGTAAATAATCCTGTTAAATTCCTGCTTGAAAAGTAAAGAATATCATATGCTTCCTTATCAGAATGTAGCTCTTTCCCTGTAAATGCAACCTAATTTTCTAATTTAGTAGTCTTTTCATTTTCTGACCTGCTAAACCACTGTTCATTCAAATAGTGTATCAAACAAAACCATTTGTACTTCAGAATTAACTCTCAGTTCCTTCTTTGCTCACACCTCTTCTCAGTTCCATACTGCTTGTCAGAAATTTGCCACTCCTCCTACTAATTTCTGATTTGCATTCGATTTTGCCCAATCAGATGACTTTGAAAAAAACCCAAGCCTGGCTAAAGATGACAATCCCTTAAAAAAAAATTGATAGCAACTGAAAATACTGTAGTCAAAGATCAGCTATTAGTTGTGTTAATGATATATACAATAGCCCTCTGACTAAATAGATGTGCAGTTAATGAAATTTTGTGAAAACGTCTCTCTAGAATCAAAAATTGCTGTCAAAAGCCTTTCCACTCATTGTCATATTCCTCCTCTTTTTCCATTAATAGCTTAATTTAGGTACTGGACAAAGAAGAGCAGTGATACACATCTAAAACCAAACTGCTGATGAACACTCATTAAGAACACATAATTTAAACCAATTACATTCTGAGTGTCCTGATATTTGCCAAATTTCACTGTGTAAAGGCATGCTTTAATCTGTCCATTTCAACAATGTCTAAGTAATTTCAGCATATTACTCATGTTTTAAGCATATTTATCTTAAATATCTCAAGCTAACAAATTCTACAATATCAGAATTTTCCATTCAAAGCTTAGCTTTTTGAACATCTTCTTGAGGTAACAGCATTTTTCTGCACAACATAATCTCTACCGATTTATGTCTGGCTCTAGTTCATGTCATTCAGTTTATATCTGTGCAGCATCTCCATAGCTTCTGCAATGCATCCTAGTCTTTTTATGAGTCAGTCTGAAGGCTTTTCAATTGATACAACCATCTTTTACATTATTACATATTGTTTTTTAGGATAGAATACAGACAAGTTGTGATACCACATGGCAGGTATATTCCTTTAGATGAACTGCAGGATAAGCAGACAGACATCAACCAGGAACAGTTTTCTGGTGTACCTGTGCCAAATCCACAGTGCACATAATAGTGGTAGACTCTAGACGTTACAAACTATAATGTTTTCCCCAGAGACAGAAAATCCTAAGTGCCAAAAGAAAACAATCAACGGCCCAAATGCAGGTTGATAATGATGAGTTTCTAAGGAGAAATATCTTGAGAGGTACCTGAATCACACCCCTTATTATGCCTTGTCCAGAGGAAGAATGAAATGGGACCACCCAAAAGACAGTTTGCACAGTCAGCTGAGGGATACCAGCATGGAAACAGCAGCAGCAAAAACCTTAGGTCAGTTCTCAGTTTTAGAACAAACTACAACTGGGCATGTAGGGAATCATTACATTATTATCAGGTTAGTTAATGCAGGCTGTTTTGATTAGCATAGTACCCAGGCTATTAATTTGACCTAGCTGCCAAATCTGATCAAACTGATCACTTTAAATATAGTAGAGCTATGACACTGTACTGCAATGAATCTTAAAAGAAAGACTACAGGAAGACTGCAATCCTGTGAACTTGCTCCTTTTCCTCTTGCTGCAAAAACACAGACTGGGAAAAGCAGATGAGCTCCCTGCTCTGAAAGTGAAAAGCCAGCAGCACCACTAAGAGCAACTTCAGAGATAGTGCCGAACAGCCTCTAAAACCTGAGTCTGGGGAACATTTGGAGAACCAAAAAGCTATAAGGGATAGAGCTGCCAAAATCTTAACTCTCAACTGAGCACATGCCAACTGAGATTTCTGAAAAGCTTATAAAAGTAAAAGGCATTACCCTGGCACCAGAACAATGTTTATCCACTTGTTCTGTTTCTAGCTGTTGCTCCATAGCGCAGACACGGTAAAAACTCAATGAAAAAGTTAAAAATTATCACAATCAAACATGTCTGGTTTTTTTTTGTTTGCTTTTTTGGGTTTGGTTTTTGTTTTTTGTTGTTTTTTTTTTTTTTTTTTTTAACCCAGACTCAGTTTAAGAAATGTCTGAACAGGATTTTCTTAAAACATTTTTAAAGCCAGTTACATAGAAAATTTCAGACTGAACAATTTTTCGTCAGCAAATTTACATGGAACTGAAAACAGGACCTTTAAATGGGAAATACAGGGCATCCTGCAATTCAGGAAAATATATCCAGGTCAGTGTCAATATAATAACTGGAATTGCATAAGTGGCACAGGTGGTTAAAACTCAAAAGAAACACAGGTTCTAACTTAAGCATGTATTTATGTTTAAGTTTTTCAAATGCTTCACAATTAAGAGCATTATTTTTAAAACTGTTCTAAAAATGCAAAGATTCACAAAAGATTTCCAACTCACATGCTCTAGCATTCCCTTTTATAACAGGCAGCCAATCAGTGAAGCAAAGACCTAACTAAAGCTGGTTGACGTAAATGACAACATCTCCTCTTACACTGGAGGCCTGCATATAGAGGTCACCTGACAGTATTTCCACAGTTGCCTCAACTGTCTCATCACCTTTAGCCCCTGACTATACTTATGAATCAGTAAAAGCCTCATAACTTTGATGACACAGAATTATGTTCTCTATATCCAAAACTGCCCCTTGCTAGACAGTACGTTATTACTCTCCTCCTTTCTGTAAGACAACCAATCACTATGGGAAATATTGCAAGTATCTAATCAGTTTTCAGAAATCCAAAGTATTTTCCTTTGACACTCTTGACCCCTTGCAATGTGAACTCAATTTTCCGTTCATCTCAGTGATTGTTCTTGGTTGTACTGCCTTTTACAAGAATGTGGTGCACTCTCACATTTCTGACTGGATCGATGGTATCAGAATTAACTGAATTTCTTTATCTCTTCCCAGCACTACCCTGTTCTAGGCTTGGTTTCATGTAACCAAAGATAAATGAAGTATATAGCTCACATAAAAGGAATCACAGAAGTAAACAGACTCTCCAAAGATGTACCACTGAGTATAGAAATATAGCAGATTAATATTCCATTTCAGGTAGTACTTCTTACTCATGCAACTGCTGTTATCACGGGTTGGAAAACATGCATTGGCTTACAGACAGTGAAACATGCAGTTCATCTGGGGATGTACAATGTATTCTTCCATCAGCACCGTAAGATTTTAATTTTTTTTTTTTTAAATTTGGCTTTTCCAGAGGAACACAGCACAATACCCACTGGAACAAATGTGGAGCATAGTGGCTCTTCTGTCCCTGATTGACCCAGTTTCCAAATTCAGACCTTTCATCAATGAGAAAAAGTATTTCTCATATCAACAGTAGATGGTACTATGCAATACAAGTAGTTCACTTTTAGTAAGAACATTGCTGCCTCGTCTGACTAAATAGATTACACTTCATATCCGTAATTGCTGGTTTACAATTACCAGAATTCAACATTATGTAATGACTAAGAAGTGCAATACAGCCTGAACAGGATCCTAGATATACCAGGAATCAACTGATATATCAATTAACTACCTGAATACCATAAGAAAACCATAGAATATGAAGATTAAGAGATATCCTTTGTGTGATAGTTGTTGCATATCTACATTTTGCCCTCAGGGATTCTAAACAAGCAGTCTGAAACTCAGTTATAAGTCTTTGATTCCCGAGGAGAACATGACACTTGATTCTGAAACGCTGGATAGAAAATAAAAAAAAGGATGTGTTCACATTATTTCAAATTGCAATATTTAGTAGACCACAATCCCAAACCAGGATTTCAGGAGCAGATCCCAGTTGAAAACCAAGTGGAGGGTTCAAATGAGGGTTTATTGAGTGGAAGTAAGAGGTCTTCCTTCAGCTACTTGCCAATCCCACCATATGGGGCTTATCAAAGAAAGAAAGTGGCAAGTCAGAGTGGAAATCCACCTTGCTCATTTTCCATTCATTTAATGTACCTTTGTACGTGAGTTGAAGCAACTTCTTGGCTGTTAGGACTTCTATCCAGGCCAGACTAGTGCTCTGCTCACCTCCTGATGTTTCCCAGGAACAAAACTTGGCTACTAGGGAAAACCGACCCCATAAACCCAAAACCCTCCCACGGCATAGTTTGTTGTGTTTTTGCAGCACAAAGTGGAATAAAACTATACATTATTACAGACATATTCAAGAAGTGTTCAGGACTAACTGCTCCAATTTTTAAACAGCTTGCTATATGTATAATCATAAATAGTTTTGCAAAACCCCTTTCCAACTACTCTTTTTAAAAAAAATTGTATGAACATTAGGGCCATTAGCACAGGCACTAATATGGCATCTAGGGAAGTGTCTGTGTAAAGACAAACTCTGAATGCAAATGAGTTCCAGTAAGTCCTAATGCCAAGACCACACTATCATGTCCTTTTCATGCCATATATTTTAGAAGTATTGAATAAACTACTTGACACGGCTTCAAAAGGTTTTTTTTGTATACTTTGAATTCCTAGCATTATTTAAGATCACATAAGTTGGTAGGTATCAAAGGTGAAAAATACAAACTGAATTTTCAAACCAGATAAGCAGATGAGAGTAACTGTTTAGAAATGGACTAAAATAATCTGAACAGATTCTATACAAACAAATCCAAGTCACTAAAACTGAATTTCCCAAGCACAGATACAGACTGGACAACAAGAGCAGTCCTGAGGAGAAGGACTTGGGGTGTTGGCTGATGAGAAGCTTAACACAGGCCAGCTGCAGTGTGCACTTGCAGCCCAGAAAACCAACTGTATGCTGGGCTGCACCAAAAGAAGTATGACCAGCAGGTCGAAGGAGGTGATCCTGCCCCTCTACTCGGCTCTCATGAGAGGACCTGCAGAGCTGTGCTTAGCTCTGAGGGCAACAACATTTAGAAGGATGTGGACCTGCTGGAGCAAGTCCAGAGGAGGCCACAAATATATCAAAGGGCTGAAGCAACTCTTCTATGAAGACAGGCTGAGAGATCTGGGCTTGTTCAGCCTGGAGAAGGCTCCAGGGAGACCTTAGAGCAGCCTTCCAGTACCTAAATGGGGCCTGCAAGAAATCTGGAGAGGGACTTTTTAAAAGGGCATGTAGTGACAGGACAAGGGGAATGGTTTTAAACTGAAAAAGGGTAGATTTAGATTAGACATTCGGAGAAAATTTTTTACCATGAGGGTGGTGAGGCAATGGAATAGGTTGCCAAGAGAATTGTGGCTGCCTTAATCCCTGATACTGTTCAACGGGCTTTGGGTAATCTGCTCCAGTGGAAGGTGCCCCACCCCACGGCAGGAAGTACATGATCTGTAAGGCCCCTTCAAACCCAAACCAGTCTATAATTCTATTAATATATTATGATATGACTGCCTTGTAATACTAAGGCCTTACTTCATAATCTAAAAGTTCATAAGACCAACAGTTTCTCAAACCCTAAGACTGGATTAATTCATGGGAAAAACATAATGGGAAAGCTGGAAATATTTATTTTCCTTATTTCCTCTTTTTTCTTTCACAGCTGTGCTCAAAAGGTTGGTTGTAAGTACTCTTAGGATAGAAAAGCTGAAGAACATCTACAAATTAATAAAACCAGATCTACGATATTATTAAGATGTCATTGGATCTATTAAAACACAGGCCAACATTTGGAAACGAGAAAGATCCCTCCATATACACAAATTGAACAGAATCTGAAAGAAAATAAAATCAGTATTTTTTTCACCCCAAATCTCTTGTTAGCACCATGCAACAAAGTACTACAAACACAAGAAAGTGACTAGGGTCTTTAGTCGCTGGTGCGTTTTGTCTCTATCACCACATGTGAAACATTAATGCAGCCTTGTCTTTGTTCCTATCATAGCAACTACTAGTTTGGAAAAAAACCCTCAAACTCCTAAGTAGTACATAGCACTAACAAGGATTTCTTATTTGTATAGTCACTAAAGTTCACAAAGAAAAAAGCCTGTGTAAAGTGTAAGCTTCGGTGTGTTTTGCCACAGTCATCAATAACTGGCTGTAAGTATTTTGTGCTGTAATTCTTTGAAAGTTTCAATTACAATAATAGTCTGTTAGAAAATGCATGCAAAGTATCATATAGAACACAAACAATAAATTACCAAGCAAACTGCATTCATTAAGAAACAATTAGAAAAACTTTCAGCAGAATTAAATTTATGCACATACAATTTTATCTGCATGTGCAAGATGTTTAGAATGATTTAAGGATTTTAAAAGCTGAAATTAAAAAAGATACACATATATACTTTAAAACAATAGCATTATATGAATATTTAAAATACCTTTGTTTCTAGTGATTTCATTAAGAAAATTAATCATAATGATACAAGTACTACACTATTTAAGATTATGTCAGCTCTTCAATTACTAACTCTTATGACTATATCTCAACAGCAAAAAGGTATTATGTGTTGAAAACTGACCCATGGTTTCTTGCACATGAAAGTGTAAAAATAATTCTACTGTTATAAATTATATATAATTTGAAATCGCTATTGTGTGAAAATTTTTTACTTCCTTCAAAGGAACTGGAAGCCCCCAGAGGAAACTGTTTTTTTTTTCGAATTTAATAGAGTTGGTGTCCTACCACAGAGAAACATTTGATTTCAAGCAGGACTTGTGGTGGAGCATTCCACCTCAGACCTGCAAATATTATCTAATACAGCACAAAGTAATGCAAAAAGTTTTGAAATACATATTTACCCAATAAATTTCCAGTATTTCTGCTGCTCCATGAAACATATTAAAGATACTTATTACACAAAGAACAAAATCCTGCAGTTGAGAGAATAAGTGTAAGACGGAGATTTTTCTGAGGTAAAGTGACTATGGAGCCACACTATCCAGTTTTTACAGCTGAGGAAATTAACCTACTAAAAAACAGACTTGTGTCAGCATTCAGAAGTTGAGAATTTCTATATTTCATCCTATGTTCATTTTTGTTCATGATAGCCTAACACCACCCCAAAACTTTTTTCAACACTAAAGAATGGACACCACTAAGAAGAGCCTGATGAATGCAAGAGGTGACCTACAGTAGCCTGCAGAGTCCAGCAGATCTGGGCAGCACTGTGAGGGTACTGTAAGACATTGTGAGGATGCTGTACATCATTTAGTGGAAACTATCTTGTTCAACACGGTTTCAAGTCATTTCAACACTGCATACTCTGTTGTCATTTCCATGGTGTCAGCTTTCTGCAGATGAAATAACCACACGTATTTTTCCTGCCCTTGGAATGGTACTGTGATTTGTTACAACAGAGTTTCCAAAACACCTTGAGATCCCTGGATAAAGGCACCTGATGAGTGTGAAAGTTCTTTCCATAAGTTTTACTGTTTTTTCAGAGTATAACTTGGATCTTACTTTGCTTCCAGTGCCAGTGCAATGATGCCAGCAGCCATAGGTGCAGAGGCTGAGGTTCCGGTATGGCTGTCTGTGCAACGCTGCCTCAGGTCTGTGGTGATCTGGAAGAAATTGAATGTGTGAAATTTAGAACACAGCTTTAGAAATCAGAACAGGTTTCATTTGCTCAAATGAGCTGCATGTACATGGACCATATTCCCTTCTTTCATTGCAAGGAAAGTTAAAAAAAAAGGTGTCAGAACACATGACATTATACTCTGAGCCTGAAGTCACTTGTGAACTTGGAGAAGTTTACAAGTTCCTCTGTTGCACTGAAAACATAAATTAGTCTCCATTCTTCTCATGGCATGATAAACAAAAAGACTTGTAAATTAGAAAAAACATGCAGAGTGTTTTAAAACAGCACAGTTAGAACTCTGCCCTTCTACTGCATTTATAGAATATTTTATGTCTAAGAATCTCTAAGTGCTTCACAAAGAAGAAGGAGCTCCATCTTACAGAACTCCCTATGTACAGCCTGGTTATGCCCAGATACTACAGGAGAAGTATGCAGGGGGTAATCAGGTTGCCTGAAGTCACATTGGAACTATGTGACAGAACAGAATACCACTGGGCTCATGCTAAGTATCGTGATTAATCCTTCCTTCATGCCTTATGCAATAATTCACATGAAATTAAGCAACAATTCATTGGAAAGTCCTGATGTAATCACAAATTTGACCTAGACATTACCAGCTAATTAGTTATTTGCAGATCTAAATTGTTACAAATTACTTAAATATATCCTGCCACATATTTTTATATGTAATTTAAAGTAGATAATATGAACTGTAATGTGCACTACCAACTAGAGACACAGTCTTCTACTTAGCATTAGGATATCATTATGAACGTTAGGCAGATTCTTTCTGTAAGACAGTATATCACACACAAAAAATGTGTTTATCCTAAATTCTGCTTCTTTCAGGCAATCTAAAGAGATTATAACCTATGATCTTCTTCCAGAAGAAGTAGTTGCTAGCAAGAGCAAGGCAGCAGAGATAGTAAGCCACTACTACCTAACAGAAGCTCAAGCAAAACCCATGCAGACTTGAGGAAAGTTGCTAGCAGATAGCAGTAGCAGCCCACAGCACGGAAAACTCCATGAAGGTGCCAGAGTGAATGACTTGTGATGCCAACCTTATTCTCAGCATTTTAGCTAATCCCTGAGACTCAGTCACTACGAGACATCTGCCTGGGAGGCAAGGAAGTTGCTCACACAGCTTCCTACCTAAGCAACCAGAATTACTATATCTCCATTTCCCTAACCCTAACCCTAATTCACTAGTATAATACTTCATTTGCAACACAGGTATGCGGAAAGATGGGAAAAGGAGAGATGAGAGGATCAAAAAATCACAAAAAAGCACAGGGCATCTAAAAATGTCTGTCTAGATTTGAAACGGGAAGATACGCAAAATACGACCTGAAGAAACAGCCACATCATCTCTGGGCAGAATGCAAGCAATTGCATGCTTCATATGTTTCATACATTTGCATTTGCCATATTCAGTAGTATATGGATTACATAATTTGTATAAGGCTGCTTAAAGTGCTCATGACATATAAGCATATACAAGCTAACACAGAAGACTTCTAATAGGGAAGGAGCTAACAGCACCAGGAAATTATTACTGAACACAAGCAGTGAGCAAGCGAAACAAAATGGAGGCTTTCAGAAATTGAAAGAGGGATAAAGGCATTTATAATGTCACACACTTAAATTAGTGAACATACCAAAAGTCAGATTTCTTGAATAACAAAGTTCAGAAGGAACCTCTTTTTCCCCTTATTATTTAATATCCTTCATAAATGCACACCTTGTTAAATAATTTCTTTTATCGTTCATCAGGTAAAAGTTGAACCCCATAAACAAAATGTTCATGTAATTTCTTCTTTTGTAATGACTGTATTAATTTAAACAATGAAAAGTGTTGGAAAAACGTTTAAGCATGCAAATCCCATAAATGCCGTGATAATATGAAGCAGTGAAACTGCAACAGGAACTGTCCTAACATGACATTGCCTGTATGTGCAAATGCAAGCAGTGATTTTGCAGTGATTAACATGTTGAAAGACTACAGGATGACAAGCACCCTAATAGGTACAAGATTCCGGTATCTCGTTTGTAAAAACAATGGTCAGCACTGTGGCAAGGAGTAAAAGGGAGATCAGGAAAAAGAGGGCAGGAAAAGGGACTAACACATGGTTGTCTCTTTTGTAGCCTGGTACCTTATCCCTTGCAAAAAAGTGGTGCAGCAGGCGCTTTCCTCAGAAGACCATAGGCAAAGCTTATGGGAGCTCAGGCAGGGAGAAGTGCCCCAAGAGCAGCCTTTTCTTAAGAGACAGCCTCTCTCAATACAGTGAAAAGCACACTGAATTGTGCTATCTGTATCTCTCATCCTCTGGAATAACATGCTTCCAGAGTGTTTTATTGTCCTGTAGCTACAGATATTAAGCACAACAAACCATGACGGCTCTTTATTTTGCAACATCTCTCACATTCAAAGCTGATGTTGTGGCAGCAGTTTGAACTACAGATCCTTATCTCTCTCCTTCACTCAGCAAATATATCCACAGATGTTGTACGGAAAGCTTCCTTAGTGGAAATCCCACTTGAGCTATTTCAAAGCCAAGTTACTAATAGAGGCTGAGATGTTTTAAGTCTAAGTTACCTCCAAGATCTGAGGCATTTTTTCAGCCCTATGGATTCAATGTCAGAGAAGAGTTGCATCCACCCTAAGGAAAAAAAAAAGGGTACAGGACCACCACCAGGTGAGCAAGCTTGAAGAATTAAAATAGTGAACCGTATGAGGGCAACATCATTAATTACAATAAAAGGATGTGGTATCTGACAGCATCATGAAGCTCTCATTAGAGTATATTAGCTGTCATTCTGATTAAGAGTGGGGATAAGCAGAAATTTTTGCATCTTTTGTTGAGTACAGCACATTTGTACGCTTCAAATACCTTTGCAACAACTGCTGAGCTATGAAAATGGTAGTCAGACTGCCCAAGAAAAGTCTATGCCATATTTCTAGGGAGATGAATTATAGCCACTTCTAAATCTTTTGAATCAACCAGATTTGATTGAAGACAATGACAATGTTTCTGGTACTGACCTAGTTTAACCAACATGAAATCAACAACCTAGGACAGACACCCTGATAAAAGGCAGAGAAAAATTAAATTAGTCACCACAATGTAATACCTGCCATATGCAGAAGCCAACAGCTTTCAGAAAGTCCATGTATTTATTAAAGAAAAAGCTCTAGAACACTGCAACAGTTTTATAGAAGTAACTTCCTCTGAAGAATTAAGGAGATGCCATTTCTGTACAGTCATTATTGAGGCTGCATAACCGATCTTTCCATAGTTTCACTGATCGGGACGTTAACGGCTAAGGTAAAAAAAAAAGGATTTCCCTTAGCACTCACTGTTCATTCCTGAGCCTCTGCATTTCTTGCTATTTTATGTTCTGTGACATGAGCTCTCTGAACTTACTGAACCATTATATACCTTCTGGTACAGGTCTTCAAGATATGTTGATTTCTATGAAACTGTATCCCTAGAAGTGACATGGGTTTAATGAAGATCTACTGATCCTTCTCATATCTTTTGTGTATCTGAAGCTACTCAAAATTGAAGGTGCCAGGTTCTGTGTATCTTGATACACTGAAAGTTTCTGAACAAGAGCAGTGGGGGTTTTTTTTTGTGTTTTAAGAACTGGCAAGACAAGTTGATTTTTTTTTGGGTTTTAGGTTCTGCTTAGAGCAGAACCTAGTTAGCAAGGCAGAAGTGTATCTCAGAAGAGAATGAATTCAGGATATGAACAGGCATTTTTTAGAAAACAAAGAAATAGGTGTAACGTTGAGTTATTTTCAGAAGGTTAAGTCATGTAATAAGTTCATAAATTATATTTGTGAGTGACTTTCATATGTAGATTCCTTAGTGCTTTAAGAAATAACTTGCTATCTGGACATCTATAAATCAATGGGTCCGGATGGAATGCACCCACGGGTGCTGAGGGAGCTGGCGGAGGTCATTACTAGGCCACTCTCCATCATCCTTGGTAAATCGTGGGAAATGGGAGAGGTGCCTGAGGATTGGAAGATGGCAAATGTCACACCAGTCTATAAGAAGGGCAAGAAGGAGGACCCGGGTAATTATAGACCAGTCAGTCTTACCTCCGTCCCTGGAAAGGTGATGGAACAACTTATTCTTGACTCCATCTCTAGGCATATCAAGGATGAGGGGGTTATTAAGAACAGCCAACATGGTTTTATGAAGGGGAAGTCATGTTTGACCAACCTTATAGCCTTCTATGAGGAAGTGACTAGGTGGAGGGATGATGGTAGAGCGGTACATGTGGTTTTTCTTGATTTCAGTAAGGTATTTGATACTGTCTCCCACAGCATTCTCATAGATAAGCTAAGAAAGTGTGGGCTTGATGAACAGGTAGTGAGGTGGATCAAGAACTGGTTGAAAGGAAGAAGGCAGAGAGTTGTGGGCAATGGCACAGAATCTAGCTGGAGGTCTGTGACCAGTGGAGTCCCTCGGGGGGTCGGTGCTGGGACCAGTGCTGTTTAATATCTTCATCAACGACCTGGATGAGCGAACTGAGTGTACCCTCAGCAAGTTCGCTGATGACACTAAACTGGGAGGAGTGGCTGACACACCAGAAGGCTGTGTTGCCATTCAGCCAGACCTGGACAGGCTGGAGAGTTGGGCAGGGAGAAACTTGATGAAATTCAACAAGGGCAAGTGTAGAGTCTTGCATGTGGGGAAGAACAACCCCATGTACCAGTACAAGTTGGGGGTTGACCTGCTGGAAATGAGTGAAGGGGAAAGGGACCTGGGGGTCCTGGTGGAGAGGAGGATGACCATGAGTCAGCAATGTGTCCTTGTGGCCAAGAAGGCAAATGGCATCCTAGGGTGCATTAGAAAGGGTGTGGTTAGTATGGCAAGAGAGGTTCTCCTCCCCCTCTACTCTGCCTCGGTGAGGCCGCATCTGGAATACTGCGTCCAGTTCTGGGCCCCTCAGTTCAAGAAGGACAGGGAATTGCCTGAAAGAGTCCAGCGCAGAGCCACAGAGATGATGAAGGGAGTGGAACACCTCCCTTATGAGGAGAGGCTGAGGGAGCTGGGTCTCTTTAGCTTGGAGAAGAGGAGACTGAGGGGTGACCTCATCAGTGTTTACAAATATGTAAAGGGTGGGTGTCAGGATGATGGAGCTAGGCTTTTTTTCAGTGATATCCAGTGACAGGACAAGGGGCAATGGGTGTAAACTGGAGCATAGGAGGTTCCACATTAACATCAGGAAGAACTTCTTTACTGTAAGAGTGACAGAGCACTGGAACAGGTTGCCCAGAGAGGGTTGTGGAGTCTCCTACATTGGAGATATTCAAGGCCCACCTGGACAAGTTCCTGTGTGATGTACTCTAGGTTACCCTGCTCTTGCAGGGGGGTTGGACTAGATGATCTTTTGAGGTCCCTTCCAACCCTTGGGATTCTGTGATACTGTGATTCTGTGAAAAAGGAAGTAAAAGGAAATGTGATGCATTTGTACAATATGTCTGATAAATGAAAGGCCCCCTATTGATAACTGCATTAAGTTGTGCTTAATCTGCCCTAGCTGCATGGTCTGCAGTTGAGGAAGCTATCTTCCAGCATTGTCCTACAATATTCAAAATAGCAGAGAACAGAATAATAGAAAAAAATACCTTAATTGTATATTAACCAGCATTTCTGCACTCAGTGTGTTCTGAAAGATAAGTTCTGTAAAGTATATCTCTATATTGCCTTTTATTTGCCCTTGTCCCAAAGTGTGAGCTTGTACACCTACACCTATGCTGGCACCCTGCAGCTGCTCTTGGAAGCACCTAAAGTAAACCTAACTCTTTTCTCCCAGGAGTCTATATAAAAGGCATACACCCAGCTGCACCTGGGAAAGGCAGTTTGCACATTTTGGGCATGACAATACATCCGAAAGGTTGGAAACTCTGTTTCCAATAATGTGCTAACAGTACTACAATAAGATTTGGTAAAGCATGAAGTCAAGCACACTTGAAACAAGAAGGAACTCACGCAAGATGATCATTGTGTGTTTAACTGTAACTGTTAGCTCAAGTTATTTCAGGCCAGAATTTGCTTCCATTTAGTTTTGCTCAAAGTCAGTAGATAAAAACCTTAATATGGAAAAGAGTTATGCATAAATTATGTTCTTATGCTATCATTGTACAAGACTGAAAAAAACCTCTGGACTAGAAAACCTTATAAAAGTACATGACAAAAAGTAAGAACGAGTTCATTTGATTTTGATTGTAAATCCCACATCATGTCACATCTTCCGAATTTATTGCAGCGGTATTTTTCTTCCTATTCTGAATACAGGAGCCTCCAACAAACCAAATCACCATAAGCCTTGAACAAACATTGTTACTTTTTCATGTTACAGCATGAAGTTTGAGCTCTTCATAACTAATTTGTATACTGAATATACATTAATACGCGTAATAGAATTTGGAGATTTTAAATTTAATAATAATAATCTATTTTTCTTCTAGTATTATTTTCCCCTTCAAACTTACCGCAAGCTCTAAGCTTTTTGTGAAAAAATATGAAGAAAATCTGACTCAAAAGAGGCAGCAGTCTAAACAAAAATGTGAGATACTATGCAGTGAAAAGGATGTGGGTACAATAATGAAAATAAATACACATTTTTATTCTAGATTCTTGTAGCATTTACAGCAGTGAAAAACTTTGTCCTCCACATTTTCAGTTGTCTTCAGTTCTTGGTTCAAACAAGATTTCTTTCCAAGCTAAATGAGGTTTTATAGGTCTTCAGTTGGACTAGATTTTAATATACAAGTTGGAGAAGAGAATAGTGATACTGTCCTTATCGCTTTCAAAATCACGCTATAAGCAAGACAGTCACAAGGTGACAGCAAAGTCCTTGCTTCCATATATGTGCATACTGAAGGACTACCTAATACTCAGTTTGAACTAGCCTCACAATTTCATGTAATTTCCCACTGGGCTGCAGCATAACAGAAGCATGTAGCTGCTATCCATTATGAGAGTTAACTGGATTAAACACAACACAGAAAGCCACTGACTGCATTTAATGCACAGTGTTTCGCTTCCTCACTGAAGGTGTCTGGAGGGGGAAACATGCTTGCCTTGCTTTAAATACCAAGTAGCAAAACACCCTCAGGTAGGGTGTGTGTTTCAGAAATCAACTGAAACTGAAGTGCAGGAAAAATAGTCTTGGAGGGAATATTTATGGTCTGCTATTCAAGCATTTGAGATCAGTGCATCTAACCACACACATAACATCAAAGCTGTTTTGCACAAAAGTAGTCAAGGGTAAATTAAATTCTGGTAAACAAAGAATCAACGGATTTGGGCTACTTCCTATGGCTCCTCAGTACACTTATGTTTTTACCATTTGCTGTGCAAAATGATACACTGTGTAGGAATAATCTGAAATTGGCATATGTGACTGGACTGCTCCCAAAGGAATGTAGGATCTGATTAGTAAAAGCAATCAGTGCTTACAGAACTGATGGATTTCAATTAAAATTTATTTTTACTTTTCTCCAGTAGCCTGTGCGAGATCTCCAATGGAGACATTGGAGGATGTTTTTAAAGAGGCATATTTTTAAAATTTTTTTCAATGTTTATGTAAGATCTCTTCATTATTTCCCAAATTATGAGATAATATATGTTTATTCTACATATAATAAGTAATGTCTCTTTTGTAAAGTATACTTTTTCAAAATCTTACAATAAAGTAAAAAACTACGTACTAGCACAGTGCACAAATTCTGGAAGTGATAGGTACTATACTTCAGCAAAACAAAAAATATTTCAGAAGGAAGTCTCTGACAATAAAGGTGAGATCACCTGCACATGTGTTTGATGCTAGTTCAAGTCATAAAGGAGTGACATGTAAGAAATAAACAATCAAAATCAAATTAAGTTGCGGTTACTTTTTGTCAAAGAAACTCAGAACAAACTTCAGTAGCATATGAGGACCTGCAATACCATAGTATAGAAATACCTACAACCAATACCTATATATATTGAAATAGTAATTCTGCATTCCGTAAAAGCAGAATGTCCATGTTATTTGAAAAGAATGGAAGACAATCATCAAGAAAACTACACCTATCAAAAAGCCAGAAGGATGTACAAAGGTTAAATCAGCTAAGTAGAAAACTACAAATAAAGTCTGAGAAACATATAGATATTTTAATAGCTTTTTGTAAAAATAAGCAAGGATATGCTGGTCAACAAAGAAAGTATTGAGAAGTGAAAGAAGCAGTAACTAACTAGCTAACAAAAAGTAAATAAAAGTGAAGAAAAGACACTGGATAGCAAGGAATAAAAATTAGAAGATAGAAGGTGCACAAAGGTGGTAAGGAAGGACAAAGGTTAAAATGTTGAAGCTTACAAGATCAGAATAAGGTATAAGGATGTTTTATTTCGAAGTATAACAGAAGCAAAAGAATCCCAAAACAGTATTGTTCTAATTGTCCAAAAGAATAGTTTAATAGCAGTGTACAGTAAGTGGTTATTTCACTGAATGTTCCTTTTTGGAAAAAAAATTCAGAGCACAGAAAAATGATAAATCATCTTCCTATTTATAGCCATCTTAAATAGCAAGTTTAAATCAGAAAGTTTGGAAGCACCAAAGACTTTTACAAGAGCTGGAAAGGGAGCATGTCAGACTGTACTGTTGATTTTAGCTAGTCTTTGAACACTGGAGAAGTTCCAGAAGACTGAAAGAAAACCCATTCAGTGTCAATATTTGAAAGGCTAAGCAGCATTGTCCTAATAATTTCTTTAATTTGCTAAGCTTTTATCTGGTGTAAAAGAACTTATACAGGATTTAAACTAATTATGAATACATTAATTAACTAGTATATTTATTAGTGGATAACATAAGCTGCTGGAGAATAGCTTGCCAAAATGCTGCAGATTATTTTTCTGGCCACCACTTTGGTTGAAAGTAGTATAATCAGGTTTCTACAAGACACATAATGTGATACTGAACATTAAATAATTAAAATAATTTAAAAGATTAAAAGTTTACATGACAATATATAGATTTAAAATAGTCTCAAAAGCTAAGCATATATAAGAAATCAGACACATACTTAGAAGCAGAGAAATTATGTATGTGCTTATAGCACATATGAAAAATGAGACTCTAGTCGGGCCTTACACTATTTGATTCTTGGCCTTAGTATGACTTAAAGCTTTTATCAAAAATCTGGAAGAAAACATGAGAACCTTGAATGTTGTACTTAGAGAAACTTTGGAGAAGTAAGTGATGATGAGGGCTGATCTGCATAGAGTACTAAACCAGTAGACCCAGTGGTAAATGATTCAATAAAGAGACCATAACTGTCTTTGTATCTACCCCTTGGGCCACTAATTCTGAAACAGAGAAGCAACAGCTCTGAGAGTGGAACTGGACATCACACAACTATGAACACATTACATGGCTGTAAAGCTGGCAAGTCTCAGTCAGACTTAATGTATCAAGAAGGGGGTAACTGAGTTGGCACTCAAGGATACACATTTTCTTGTGCATTTGGCACTGACACAGCTACTACCTGGTGTGTGCAGTTTAGGTACTTCAAGCTCACAAAATGGAAGAAAACATGCCTTTTACAGAATGACAGAAGCAGTTTACCTTCATCCATCAAAAGGGATTAATCGTTCAGGCTACATGGCTAGAGTGAAAGACATTAGACAACTAGAGTGTTTTCACACTAGCAGTAAAATCTGTGACACAACCAAATGCCTAGAAATTGAAGCTAGAGGAGCTCAGATAACAAACAAGAAGCTTTTTTTTAACAGTAATGGGCAATTAAAATTACTTGCCCTAAATTTAAGTGGATTTTCTTTCACTGTAAACTTTCTAAACAAGATTGATTATCTTTATGAAAATTATTGTTGAGATGACAGCAACTGCTGGATTTGAAGGACTCAGGGAGGCCCACAGACTTGCCTAAGCAAGAGGTCTGTCTGGCAAACAACAATCACATCTGCTCACCTTATATTGTATAGCCTCACTTAAATATGAAGTTAGCAAAAGCCTGTCAAAAGGCAGTAGATGGGATTTAATCACAGAAGTGAGGACTGCTAGGAGACACAGTAATTTATTTTCTTTATTATTTATCAGGGAAAACAAGAAACATGCCAGGAAGAGAGATAATGTTTCAGTCAGAAGAAGCAAGTTAAGAACAGAAAAATTACTGGAACAGAGAAGTATCTCAGAACAAGTTTAAAACAAAAATTAGATCATCTGAAATAGGGACGAAACCCAAGAAGGGATGGCCAGGATCCCAGAATCCTGAAAACAAGGCAGACTATTAAAAAAACATAGCTGCAAGAATTTTTAACTCCTCACCACTGCCAAGAGAGGTATCTGCTAAGAACCATAAAGAAAGTGATATTAGATGTGTGCTTACAGAAACATCTAGGGGAAAAAAAATCCCTAAATTTTCTAATCAGGAAGAACATATGATCTGTAAGTTATACAGTAGAATAAGTAAGCAGGGAAGAGGACAATATTAGCAAACCTGATAAACCTAGTAAAAGGGTTCAAAAGGTTAAAGCAGTAATACTGAATATTGAAAAGTATATTGAATTCACTTAATTTGAAAAAGCAGATATAGCAAAGAAATACTAATGGTATCAATAGATTATCAAACAGAACTGTAACAATTTGTTAGCTTCCAGAGAAGATGAAAGGTAATGGAAAATGGATGCTGGCTGTTTTGGAATGAGATGAAGAGTAATACAGGAAAGGTAAGTTCTGAGCTCAGTCTTGATTACAATACATCAGCTAGGCAGCAATCTGAGTGATAGGGACTGTCTTTGAATGTAAGATAGGAATGATGCTGGATCAAAATAAATCTGAAAAAATATCGAGGTACATAAGAAAACTGATAATACCATATATGTAAAATATGAAAACCATTGATAAATGGATTAAAAACAAAAGGAGACTATGTTCTCAGGCCTACTGATGGGCTACAAGATATTTGTAATGAAAGAAATCTGCTTCAATTGCAGTAGCAATAGGATCTTTGAAGCATCACTCAAAAGTGGCAGTAGCAAGGTGAGTGGAAAAACCTGCTACAAATATGGTGTACCTGCATTGCATTAGGCTGCAACATGCAGAGGTACCCATGCTTGTTTCGAAGAGCAGTATGCTGGTCCCAACAGAGTAACATTCTGGGGCTTAATGAAACTTGCTCACATATTATCTTTTCCTAAAGCAATTCATTAATTAGTATAAATGAGTCGTCTCCTCTCCCTTTCCCCAAAGTCCCTATGCCAACACAAACCCATACAAATTAAAAAAAAAAAATTTAAACCATACAATTTTCCTGTCGTAGGATTCTCCACTGCTGTATGTTGTAGCTAGTGTGGATGCACATTCTTCCAGATACCATGGCTTCTTCCCACTTTCAGCGGTGCTGCTTATGGAGATAGTATAGATGCTGTTGGTGTAGCCATCACAGGAGCAGTGGTCACGACTTCTTCCACCATTTCCAGATGCCCAAACGAAGACTGAACCTAAGCCTCTTCGTCCCTGTATGGAAACAGCACAAAAGATTTGATTAATAATAAAAAGATTAATAATTCTTTTCCCCTCAACTGCTTAACAAACAGGTCTTTTCCCAAAAAAAAGACATCTGATGAGAGAAAGACAATAAAAGAAACTAGCTCAGTATGAAGAACCTGAAATGAAAATAGGATTTAGAAGAGTTCAGACTCAGACATCAGAAAAATTCAGAAAATGAGGGGTATGAACATAGGCCTAGGAACAGCTTTTAAAACAGTGTCTGTTTGTTGCTCTGCATCTATGCTATCTAGCCATACCAAGAAAGAGATGTTGAAGACTCAGAAGTATTAAAATATCATACTGTATTGGAAAAGGAAAAGAAATATCATACTTGAAATTAAATCCCTTTGTAATGCATTATACCTTTTATTTATTAATATGCTCTCAGCTATCTCTCCTCGGGTTGCCTTGTGGCAAGGTATAGTCTGGGTAACATTATACACTGTGAACTAGAACATCATTGTTTCACAGACACTGTAAATCACAGAATCAGAGAATACCTTGTGGAAAGGGACCCAGATCATCTAGTCCATCCCATCTTGTCCATTATGAATGCTATATGCACAACACAATATATAAACAAAAATGGACAAAAATAATAGATTCTTATAAACCTACCCTAATGAAGCACTAAAGCAATAGTTCAACACAAACATTTTAAATGTATGTCTAGCTGGGAAAGTTACTTACGAAAGCATATTCAAAATTTCAAATGAGGACTTAAAATAGGTAATTTCACCTTGACTTTTTCTTAATGCACAGAAGTTTATATATAGTTTCCAAATGAATCAAACATTTTTGGTGGTTCTCGTACTCTGAAATAGGCATTGATATGAAAAACTGAAGATAATCAGTTACCTGTATCACTGATAGATGGGAATTAAGAGTTACTGACACATAGGTAATTGGGCTTACCCTTATTTATATTTACATATTTCATGCCAGTGAATAAAATTAAGATTCATGCAACTATATGATTTGCATTAATTAGAAGCACTCTCTATCTGGAAGCACATTATAGGAAGCACTGTTCAGATAGGAAGCACTGTTCAGCACTGTTCAGTGCTTCAGATAGGAAGCACTGTTTCTGATGTTCACCAAAGAGCTAAATTTAACTTAGATTAAACCAAATTGTGTCACCGTTTCTGACATGACATTCTCTCCAAGCATGGGACAATCTCTCCCAGTCATAATTATGCTAACGAAGAGCCTCATTGATACCTCATTTGCTTGCAACTCATCATGTATGTATGATAAATTAATGTTACAATACATAATACACCACTTTCTGCACATGAATTAATTGCTTGGCCATGGGGGTAGTTTGTGTGTTTGTTTGTTGTTTTTTTTTTCCAAACAGACTGCAACTGTGTACCACAAAAAACATAAAGACAGCTGCTGGACATCTACCAGGTCAACCTAAACAATTAGCCATATAGATTCATTTAATCCAGATGCTCAGAGGGGTTTCACTAGGGCTTTTTGAGCTAAGCATAACTGAACATACACCAACATAGGACAAAAAACCCTTCACAGTTCACAATCCAGAGTTTTCAAACACTGATGAATTTCATTTTGTGAGCTTTATAAAAGCATACTACCTGGAGAGACTCTTCTCTTCAGCATAGTAAGTTAAATATCAGATTCTCCCAGCTAGTGTTTATATAAGGTTATGTTCCCCAAATGCAACTTTTTATTAAAAAAGCACTTCAAGCAGAGAAAAAAATCCCAGGGTGCCAGTTAAATGTATTATGATATCCACATTCTCCAGAGAAAATCAGTCTGACCAGCTGGGAAGTGTAAATATTTCAACTTCTTTGACTTCCTTTAGTTGATCTTAGCTACTACACAAACAAAAAGACGCAAAAATTCTTTTTCTTTTAAAGACAACCTATATGAAATGTTAAAAGTCTCCTTCCCCACTTTACGAACTCTCACCAAATCAAATTCCCCTTTCTGTTTGGGGGTTCTTGTCCTGCCTGCTTTTCTCAGCCAGCAGGGTCTGATTTGGAGCTTTCCCAAAGCCAGTGGTTTTGGATAGGTTTTGCAATTTCATAGAGCTGGAACTGGTCTATGAAACAATCGTCTTTCATTCTATCATCCGGTTATATTCCTTTGCAGAACTTCTTACCCATCATTCTGAAAACATACTATGAGACAGATTTAAAGGAAGGGTAAATGGAAAGATTATTTTGTGCCTATTCACTGATTTATTATCCCAGCATGTAAGGGAGACAGAAATTAGAGCCCTCTCCTATGTTGTGGGGAATGGGATGGAGGATCATGCAAAAGATATGGCCGATTCACTACTTCCTGATGTGCTCCTGTTTGACTTTTACTGGTTTTGGTTTGGCTTCATCCTATCATCTTTTGCAGTTAGATCATGTTTCCCAGCAGTATTCTATTATTTGCTTTCATCAGCTGTCTCCTCAACAGTCATTTTTGGCTTGTCTATCAATTCTGACATCTGTTTGAGAGTCATGTACAGATTCCTGTCCTACATTGTCTCTTAAAAACAACTTCTCTTTCCTATACATACACATACCAACAATGTTAATATATACTTAGGCAG
>NW_022994531.1:0-39295 GCF_012275295.1 Melopsittacus undulatus | reverse complement strand
GAAAATTATAAGGCACTTTTATTTGGCATCTCCATAACCTGAAAAGTTTCGAAAGCCTCGTCAATGAATTTCAGAACTGCTCTTATCTTAGTTTCCTTATTTTCTAGTTCAGTCTAGTCTAGTCTTTTCCATTCTTTCTATTTCATCTTTTGATAAAAAATGGAACTATATTCAAAACTAATGGAAGGAAGCAATTCAAGCTCTTTTTCTACTCAGAGTACATCTATGGCAGATTGTGGGCGGGGTTTTTTTAGTGGCTCTCAGTTCAGAAATTAACCCTCATTTTAAGCATTGCCTGTGAGAAAGGATTTCACCATGCAGTAATTTATGTGATTATTTGAGGGGGCTATTAATGTACAGATTACTATGTTATGTCTGATGCCTTCTATTCATTACCACTACCTATGTCAGCTCTACTTGTCAACTGTAGTAAAACTCACCCCTTTTCAAGAGCTAGAGTACTTTTTCTCTATTTCTGTGTTTGAATATTATCCAATATTCAAACCTTACCCAATGTTTATGGCTGCACGCCCTTCTATTTGGATAAGAACCAGGTAAAAATCAATTCTATAAAAATATTATAATAATTATGATAATTTGCTCTACTGGATCAGTGGGGAGACGCCAAGGCCGTTATCAATAAGCTCACAGCAATGTGTTATGGTTGTTTTTTCCTGCTGTCGTCCCCAAGACAGCACATATCTGCCACAACAAAGTATGAGGTTTTGCTTCTATGCACAATGAATTTCTGATTCCTACATTTTTGTATAAAAAGGTTTTTTTTTTTATTTTGGCATGGTATCACCATTTCTTCTTAAATAGCTGGTAATGGATTCTTTCAGTCACTTCTTACAGAGATTAACTGGAATTCTCAAGGGAAGAAAGGGAGCAAGGAGAAAAGAAGAAAAGGGGAGGGTGGGGGAGAGCAAGTTGCATCAATTAGTTTCAAAAAGGAATGATTTGTTACATTTCCAACTCAGCATGCTCATCAATACAGGTGTAGAATCTGCAGTACATGTTAAACACTTCCTTTCTGGTCTGTAAAATTAGGTATGATTCCCTGCAGTGCACAAAGAAAACAATTCCACTATCAATAATCTACAGAAGCAGTTCTACCAGACACCTCTGGTTTTAGAAAAAATTCCACCTCTCTAATGCTTCTGACTTACTAGGAGTTGATACATTTTTTTCATCATTTTCTTTTTCAGAAGTTGTTCAAGACCAACCTCACTTATAAACCTTTAGATTTTTTTTTTTTTTTTTTTAGGTTTTGTCCAGACAATTTGTTCCTTACCCTTCATAGAAATATCAGCTATATGACCTTCATAAACTATATATCTATGTAATGTATGTAGGTACCTATGTATTTGATTTTTCTTTATACTGATACAGCAATGTCTAAGCTACATGACTGAACACTGGGATATACTTTCTGGTAACAATAAAAGCACAGACTTTAGGATTCACAACCTTTCATTAAATCTTTACTCCTTCTTTATTCCTACATATTTCAATATTTGGTTTAGAAAGCACTTTGTTGGATTTTAACATTACTGCTGGAGTGTCATGAATCGAAGACCCATATAGCTGTGCAGAAAGAATTTAAACTCCTTTCCTTCTAGTTGTACAAATAGATGATAGAAGCCAGTGTGAAGGAAAAACAGAGCATACTCTACCCTGAGACTGGTGAAAATAATATTCTTTGGAAACTCATGAAGCGTGAGGTAGTGAATGAAACCACATTTTGAAATAGTAATACAAGGTACTACTGGCATAGTGGGTTATCATCTCATAACACGAAGTAGAAACTTCAGATCTTGCGCTCAGAGACATGATTTGTTCTTTGTTGACTTACAGAGAACCATCTCCCTCCCCAGTGAATAGCACCCTACTTTGGCAGAAGCCTAACATTTGCTGTGAAAGCACCAGAAGATCTCGGAAGATACTGAAACCATGCTGTGACAGGCATAAAACACTGACTTGGAGACTTGCTCTGCTAAGGACTGTGTACTCTAAACACGTTTGACTTTCAAGCTAAACTGATTTCAGATACCTGTTTTAGATATATTTAGGCTTCCTCAGAAAACTAATCTGCATGACTGATTTAGCAACAGAATATAGTTTGGGCACATTGCTTATTTTTAAAAGCAGTGGCAACACTGAAGCATTCTCACCTCTCTTTCTAGACCTTCAATACCTAGGCTTCAAAATCATGCAAGTGAGAAAATGCTTAATGAATATCTTGAGTTGTTTACTCTTCTGCTGATCCTGGATAAGTAGCATGTTATGTTTATCTATTTTTTCCTCTCAGAGTGAAATATATTGTTCAGCAAACCAAGAACTTAAAAATCTTTTAGCTTTGCCATTTGTTTTTTGTCTGAGCTACATCACTAGGAAAGATGAAAACTACTTTTAGCACTAACACCATTTTACTCTCTGGGATGCATGATGTTCCCTCTTTTCTACTGTGCAAATAAAGTAGGCATTTTAAATCTGTAAAACATTGTTCTAACTACTTAGCTAACTTTATTCTTAACTAAATTGAACTGTTGGCACAATCAAGATAAATTACTGTTCTGATTTTTCTGAACAATACTAAAGGTTGGATTATTGCAATTACTTATTACAAAGATGTCCTCTGTACTGAAAAAAAGGACATTCTTGTCAGCAAACACAAAGCTTTCATGTATACTGTAATATAGATCAGAGATCTCCTATAATTATTCCCTGACATCATAAATATGCTAGTATTTTAAAATTTTAAAAATGTTAAGTAATTAATAAGATGTATTACCTTTATCGTACAATGTGAACATCCTATTCACCAATACACGTTCCCTTGCCAAGTATCTGAAGAAACTAATTTGAATGGAACCTTTTCAATGAGAAAATGTATTAAAACATTTTACTCTATTACCTGATTATTCTATTCTACTTCATCTGCTATTCTGTGTCAGTCTTTTGTTTTCATATTAGTTTGCTTTTTTAATTTTTGTGAAAATTTAATGAAATATAATTTTCTATTCACTTTTCCACCTTCCTTACTACTTTGGTTTAATATGTTTGGTGCAAAACCCAGAATCTTTCAAAACACTTTTCACATCTTTGTTTTAAGGTGTTAGATATAATGGTCATTCATATCTACTTCCTTTTAAAGCATTATATTCTCTTATGGGTTCCCAAACACAAGGACTCTATATGAAAGAAGAAACAATTAATGAACTACCCTTTTGATCCCACTTACTTAAGAATTATAGGAGTCATTCATGAAACTGGAAGAAGAATCTGGCTAAAAGTACCTACTGCAATTGTAAAAAAGGTTTCCTCCATCTAAGTAGTACTTGATTTAATTTTCAATTAAAGCATGGGGTTTTATGAGCTTTTTATAAAACACCAAAGAATTACCTATTTACTATTCATGGTTTTTATAGACACTTTGTACAGAATAATGTTAAACTCATTTATATTTTCAGGACTTCAAGATTTAGGCAGATTTTTATTGAATGACTTCAATATCTTCAATCTGAATATTCGGATATTCATAAGCAACATTCTATTTGAAGCTATCTCCAAAATTGCATCAAGTGGAAAATATTTGCCTTGGTGTGATTAATCTCATCCACACAATAAGGCATATAACTAGCACCTCAAGGACTTTCTCAAAATAGGAACTACACCACTATTCCTCTGACCCATTCCAAATTTTGATAGGTTAGCACACATGTCGTGGTTTAGACCCAGCCGGTAACTCAGCACCATGCAGCCGCTTGCTAACCCTTCCTCTTTCCCTCTTACCCCCCTGGGCAGAATGGGGAGGAGAATCTAAAGAATGTAAACCCTCTGGGTTGAGATAAGAACAGTTTAATAACTAAAATAATGTAAAATGTAGTGATAATAGAAAGAATACCAGATTATTATTAGATAATTATTAGATAATATTATTAGATAATAACTAAAAACAACAAGAGAAGAAATGAAAGATCAGAAAATACAGGTGATACACAGTAGAACTGCTCGCCATTCACTGACCAAGATCCAGCCCAATCCAAGCAGTGATCTGTCCCTTCCAGTTCACTCCCCCCAGTTTATATGCTGGGCATGACACACTGTGGTATGGAATACTCCTTTAGCTGGTTTGGGTCAGGTGTCCTGTCCCTGCTCCCTCCTCGCTTCTTGTGCCCCCTCCTCACTAATAGAACATGGGACAGTGAAAAGTCCTTGATCAGGGTAAGTGCTACTTAGCAACAACTAAAACATCGGTGTGTTATCAGCATTGTTCTCAAACTAAAGCCAAAACACAGCACTGCACCAGCTACTAGGAAGAAAAACATCTGTTACAGCTGAAACCAGAACAACCTGACAGAACAAATTCTTTGTTATTTTATCCATAGAGACCTGAGGACTAGCCCTGACATACCTCTCTTTAACCTAACAATCTAAGGATGTTTTTCTTAACAATAATACCTTTTTAATTTTAAAAACATTAGCTGTAGACAAATTCATCTTAACTGAAGTATTAATTATTCATAAGACAGTGTCAATATGACATATAAAGAAGCATTACAAAATTTATTAATTATTATCCCCTCTGTATGACTGCATTATATAGTGAAATGTCAAGCCATTAATAAAAATTGTATTCAACTAGAACTAAGATTTTGTCCCAGATATTTTGTCTGTCATCAGGCAAAGGGAAAAATATTCCAAGTCAGAAACAAGAAGAATCTAGCTCAAATTTCTTTTCCTTTTTAATCCCCAAGAACTGAAAAGTTTTAATGTCACTGGTGTTAAAATTGTTAAATATTTATTCAATCAAAGGAGAATTTTCAAACATTAAATAATGCAAATTATGGTGTAGTTAAGAAAGAGGCTAGTCATATTTATGGTCTGAATTAATAAAAAATGTTCACCCTTATTGGGACAGTTTGTTGATTTGAATTTTCATAGTTCAAGGCTTTTCAAGACAATGCTATAAACTATTTACTAAAAATAATTTCTCCGGGCTGAAAACATCAACTAGTTGTTTTTTTTTTCTCAGAAAAACAGCTTAAGGTGTGGCTTAAATTTTCCATTTCTCAAATTACAGAGAAACCTAGAGTAACTGCAAGTACCAGTCCTGTGCAAATGTATTCTATCTTTTCTACAGTTGCCAGATGACCACCATTCTTATTTTTCCCAAAATAAACTAGCATGACAAATAGTGGTAGACTCCTAGGAATTTCTAAGAAAGTTTTTGTTTTTTTCATATCCCACCATGAGTCATTTCAATAGATTTAGAAAGAAATGTAATAGTCCACAATAGGAACACATTTAAAAAGGGCACAACTGCTTAAATATTTGCAAAATGTAGGGAATGCATATATTTCAGATACCATCCTATCATTAAAGCACAAACTGTTATGAACAGTTCTGCTTTAAATATTTTGCTGAAGCTCTGTCTTTTGACAATCTGACTGATACAATATAACCTGAAGAAAAATCCTGGCTCATACTTGCTTATAATATTGGCATCATACTGCTGATCTATCTTTCATCCTTGTTTGATTATTTAGTAGAAAGATGTCTTGCATTTAATCACAGATTTTTTATTTTATTGTCGGTTTTAAATATCCTACACAGTAATTTCTTAAATAAGCTATTTTATGTACAGGTTAAGATATCAAACCTGAAGACCAGAGGCTATGTTGATGTTTTTAATTCATTGGCTTCAGAAGGAATTTTCTTTTAAATAAAAGCGAACTGATCTTTCCCACTACAGTGTTACTATTGCTTGAAGAAGAGCCAAATAAAATCCATGTTAAAGCCTGACAACTTTGTCTATGCTGCCTTATTTGTTGTCTAGATTTTTGTAAAATGACAGTGATTTTTGATGTTTCCATTTTCATATGCTCAAGCTGAGACATTTCAGTGAAGTGTTGCACTCAGTACCACAACTCAGCATTTCCTAAAGATTTACCACTGAAACATTCTTGCCCCTTTGTACTTTGTGCCAATGTAAGGGAATACTTTTACACCAGCAAAGGTGATGTGGAGGGTAACTGAGAAAAAATATGATAAGTAGAATTATTTGTGCAAAGTTATTAAGAAAATACCTGTTGCTGTTTTATTTAGATGATAAATTCAATTTTACTACTGTAAATTTCAAAGACCACACCAGAGATATATTAATGCCCCAGGATTACCTAAGTACTTGGCTCCCCAAATCATGTGTATGTCCCACATTATTGAAAGTATGCTCATTGATTTATGTCCTTTGTACTACTTTGTACTGCAGTAAAGTATTGGAAAGCTTTATTAGATTCAGCACTCACTGTGTGTAATTAATTTGTGTTAGGATTAGGCTGCAAATGTTAGATTAATGTGTACTGAAAAGTTATTGCCTTTTCTTTCAGGGCAATCAATGTGTACAGATGAAAACAATTCAGCCGATGTCCTTTTCAATATACAGGTAAATACAGGACACATGCTTGATTTACTGTATTTGCCACCAACACATTAAACAATTTTAAAAAGTTCACCATATAATCTTACTTCCATTTAAATTAATACGACCACTTAAAGGTAGATCAAAGCTTCTTGTCAGATGGACACGTTACATACTTATTCAGAAATTAGGAATGAGGAAGGCATAATCTAGTTTAGCCCCCAAGCAGGTAGTTACATAACAGTGACTATATAGCAGCTTTAAGCATGGAAAAATGCCATATTGTCTCTGACCATGGCCAGAGCCATAGACAAGGGAGTATTCAAACTGCACAGAACTGAGAAAACTAGTCCCTAATGGAATGTCAAAACAGATTGGCATTTGTCTGTCATAGTATCTGAGACAACAAAATGACCACTTGGTAAATTACTTGGTAAATGGCCACTGGTAAATTACCGACAAATTACTGTATCAGATTCAGCCATTGGTACCTGTACATTATTAATTCTGATGACTTTTGTTGTCTAAATCTGTAAAGAAAATGTAGCTACAGTTCCATTAAGACATTTTGGATTGTTTAGTGTTTTCTAATCATACACATAAGTATCCACATACATACATATGCAGAGGTGATGGACTATAAAGTATAAGAGGATGTAATTTACTTTCTTCTTGTAGGTTTATTGTACAAAGCCAGTCTTGAAACTGCTCTGGGATTAAATAATTAGTTTAGGAAACATACATAGTAAACAAGTAGCTATGAAGAAAGTGATGTATTTCATAGTAGGCTATGAAAGAAATTATGACTGCAAATTAATTAATTTCAAAAGTACAAAGGTATTTTGATGTGTAAATGTGTTCTTCATTTCTTCTGTTCAAAGCTGTATAATACTCTTAGTGCACGAATCTGTTCTCAGACATCTTGTTTTGCTATAAATATCAGGAAAAAGCACAGAAAGCATCCAGGAGTGCAGGTTTGCTTAACAAAGCAGAAATACAATCTTTTCTACAGAATTTGGAAATAACTTTTCAAATAACCTGTTTATAGTTTGAATGTTTTTTTTAGCATATCTGACAAGGAAAGTAACACACAAACAGTTAATAATAAATTGGTTCTCTGTCTGCAAACCCATCCCAAATCTCAAGATCCCTTGTAATTTTTATTCTATATACTCACAGTAATCGCACATTGCAATTAATTATAATGTGTCCCACACAAATGGAAATACATTTTCCAGCTTGAATGAAGGCAAGAACCTCTTCTTTTTACTTCATCTAAACCTCATACGTGTCAAAAAAGTGAAACTTGTATGTTCACAGAACCCAAATTAAAAAGTAGGAGGGTTTTGGCTATTCAGAAGCTTGTCCCATGAAGAAACAAACTCACCAAGCAGTGTCCAGCAAAATTTGCTATTCCTCTAATATGACTTAAATAAATTCTTTCTCCCTGAGAGGATCACAACTCAAGGATCAACTATTTGAAATGAGGCAATATTTCAAAGCTATAAATATATGTGAGGTAAAAAGAGGAAAAAATGGCATTAAATCTTTAAAAACCTATGAAATACTATAGAAATTACAACCCAGGAATAAAATACCTTTATCCTGAATGCTTGCAGCTTTCGGAAGTATAGGACAAAGTTTGTATCTTTATCAGGTAAGAGAGAATATTGTCCAAACACACAGATAGCTTTCAGAGGCTGTGCTGTCCTGGCAGTGCCATGTTGCACTGTCTGTGCAAGAACACTTGTTTACTGGCCAAAGCTAAATCAATGCTGTTATGTGGGTAAGATCCTTGTGTAATGATATCCATTTTTCTTCTGCTGAATTAAGATGTTAATGGACTCAACAAACAGTACCGTATTAACTGTGCTAATGTTCTACTTGTTTGTTTTTCATGAATTATATGTTTGACCTGTCAGTGTGGTAATTTTTGCAATTAAACTGTTTTTTAATTTTGCAATTAAACTTGTTTGTTCTTTTATCCTAGAAGCAGCACTTTGCAAACATTACTGGGTGAGATGTAAACATTTGCTTAAGTAGTTAATCAGTGGAAGTGTACAGACCTCATAATAATGGAAAATGTTAGGTGCTTAAAGCATAATTTTATTAGGAGGAAAATGAAAACTTAAAAAAAAAAACACCTGTTTTTCTAAGCAAAAATAGCTAATTGCGTTATGCTTGGATTGAGATATAAACTCAATCTGCTGTCAAGAGTTTGAATTTTCACATTTTGGGAAGAAAGAGAGAAATGAAAGAAGTTGTCCAGAGCAGTTGTGGCTGCCCCATTCCTGTAACTGTTCAAGGCCAGGTTTGATGGAGCTTTGAGCAGCCTGGTCTAGTGAAAGGTGTCCCTGCCCATGGCAGGGGAGTTGGAACTGGCTGATACTTTAAGGTCCCTTCCTAGCCAAACCATATTATGATTCTGGGAAATTGAAGTTTTGAACTTATACTTTTACCAGAATTCTGCTGATACAAGTGTGAATTTCCAATTTCAGAAGTGTTGCTACTTCATTTTACAACAAACAATAGTTCCGTATCTCAACACTGCTAAATTTGGAGATATAGGGTCAGTACTGGCATATCTAGTTTATTTTTAAGCAGCTTTTCACAGAGTTAGTATTTGTTAGCTACTGAAGAAGAATAAACAGGGTTCAGTCCAATCAACACTCAAATGTTCCCAACCACTTAAAATGGGGACATTCATTGAATTTAACATTGGACGCACTCCTTGTAAAAACATGCGTAGTTCAAATGAGTATTTCTTGCTAATACTCTGTGTGACGCACTGTATAAAATAAAAATAAGGAAAAAAAAGAGCAAGGATGGTGAAGTGAGAAACTAAGAACCCCACTTTTCTCATTGATCATCATCATCTCCCTTACAAGTCTAAGCAAATATAAAAATATTTCAAAAATAAATAAATCAAACCAAAACACTCACCAAAAATACACTGTCTCCTGCTGGTATGTTTGAGAGCTTTCCATAAAAAGCAATACATATCTTAGGATTTTATGAGGTTTCTGTTATTTAGGAACATGACTGAATAAATCAAGTAGTAAGTTTTCTGGCTTAGCTTTCATCAGAGTTCACGCTGATGTTTCTAAGCCCAGTGTTACTGCTAAGAAGCTTCTGGGGCATGCTGTGAGAATACTTCTTTGAATATATTACAGCAATATTTTAAGATGTTGTCATATCATGGTGACCCTTCAAAAAGAAAAAAAATATGACGAGCTATGTTTAAATGTGGCGTTTCTTTGTGTCTGAGCTGCTTGTTGAGGCCAGGAATGAAGCAGGGCTCCTGATCTAAGAGCAAGAATCACTTCACTTTGCTTAACCCTCTCCTAGATCCAGATCATAGAATCATAGAGTAGTTAGGGTTGGAAAGGACCCTCTACTACTACTACTACTACATTCAACTCGATGGACTCCATCCAATCCAGCCTTGAACACTGCCAGGGAGGAAGCATTCACGGATTCCTTGGAGAATGCATTCCAGTGACTCACCAGCCTCGCAGAAAAGAATTTCTTCCTTACATAAAATCTAAACTACTCCTGATAAGTTGTAACCCATTACCCCTTGTCCTATTGCTACAGTCCAGACGAAGAGTCCCTATACAGCACCCTTATAGGACCCATAGTGTCAGTGATTTCAATTCCACGTGTTTTGCCTCCTCCGCTTCCTCTGTTGCTTTTTTGCCTCCACTGCTTCCTCTTTGTTGTTTTTGCCTCCTCCGATTCCTTTGTTGTTTCTGCCTCCTCCGCTTCCTCTGTTGTTTCTGCCTCCTCCACTTCCTCTTTGTTGTTTTTCCCTCCTTCGCTTCCTCTTTGTTGTTTTTGCCTCCTCCACTTCCTCTGTTGTTGTTTTTGCCTCCTCCACTTCCTCTGTTGTTGTTTTTGCCTCCACTACTGTCTCTTTGTTGTTCATGCCTCCTCTGATTCCTTTGTTGTTTTTACCTCCTCCGCTCCCTCTTTGTTGTTTTTGACTCCTCCACTTCCTCTTTGTTATTTTCCCTCGTTGGCTTCCATTTTGTTCTTCTTGCCACCTCCACTTCCTCCTTCTTGTTTTTGCCTCCTCCGCTTCCTCTGTTGTTCTTTTTGCCTTCTCTGCTTCCTCTTTCTACTTTTTCACCTCCTCCGCTTTCTCTGTTGTTCTTTTCACCTCCTCTGCTTCCTCTATTGTTGTTTTTGCCTCCTCCGCTTCCTTTGTTATTTCTGCCTCCTCCACTTCCTCTTTGTTTTTTTTTGCCACCTCCACTTCCACTTTCTTGTTTTTCCCTCCTCCACTTCCTCTTTGTTGTATTTGCCACCTCCATTTCCTCATTGTTGTTTTTGCAACCTCCGCTTCCTCTGTTCTTCATTTTGCATCCTCCGCATACTATTTTGTTGGTTTTGCCTCCTCCGCTTCCTGTTTCTTGTTTTTCCCTCCTCCACTTCCTCTGTTATATTTGCCACCTCCACTTCCTCGTTGTTGTTTTTGCCACCTCCGCTTCCTCTGTTCTTTTTGCATCCTCCGCATCCTATTTTGTTGGTTTTGCCTCCTCCACTTCCTCTTTGTCGCTTTTGCTTCCTCAGCTGCGTCTTTGTTGATTTTGCCACCTCCACTTCCTCCTTGTTGTTTTTGCCTCCTCCGCTTCTCTTGATGCTTTTGCCTCCTCAGCTTCCTCTATGTTCTTTTGCCTCCTCCTGTTCCTCTTTGTTGTTTTTGCCACCTCCACTTCCTCTGTTGTTCTTTTTGCCTCCTCCGCATCCTCTTTATTGTTTTTGCCTCCTCCTCTTCCTTTGTTTTTCTTTTTGCCTTCTCCTCTTCCTCTTTGTCATATTTGCCTCCACCGCTTCCTCTTTGTTGTTTTTGCCTCCTCCTCATTCTCTTTTGGTTTTTTTTTTTGCTTCCTCCGCTTCCTCTGTTGTTCTTGCCTCCTCCGCTTCCTTTTGTTATTTTTGCCACCTCTGCTTCCTCTGTTCTTGTTTTTGCCTCCTCCACTTCCTCAGTTGTTCTTTTTGTATCCTCCGCTTCCTCTTTTTTTCTTTTTGTCTCCTCTGCTTCTTTTGTTTTTCTTTCTGCTTCTTCCTCTCCCTATTTGTTGTTTCTGCCTCCTCCACTTCCTCTGTTGTTCTTTTTGCCACCTTCGCATCCTCTTTGTTCTTTTTGCCTCCTCTGCATCCTCTTTGTCGTTTTTAGCTCCATCGCTTCCTCTTTGTTCTTTTGCCTCCTCTGCTTCCTCTATGTTCTTTTGCCTCCTCCGCTTCCTCTGTTGTTCTTTTTGCCACCTCCGATTCCTCTGTTGTTGTTTTTGCCTCCTCCACTTCCTCTGTTATTTTTGCCTCCTTCACTTCCTTTGTTTTGTTTCTTTTGCAAAAAGAACAAGGAGGATGTGGAGGAAGCAAAAAGAACAAAGAGGAAGCAGAGGAGGCAAAAACAACAAAGAGGAAGAGGAGGAGACAAAAAGAAAAACAAAGGAAGCGGAGGAGACAAAAACAAATAAGGGCAAGTGGAAGAGGCAAATAGAACAACAGAAGAAGTGGAGGAAGCAAAAACAAGAAAGAGGAAGCAGAGGTGGCAAAAAGAACAACAGAGGAAGCGGAAGAGGCAAAACAAAGAAAGAGGAAGCAGAGGAGGCAAAAGAACATAGAGGAAGCGGAGGAGGCAAAAACAACAAAGGAAGCAGAGGAGGCAAAAACAACAAGGAGGTTTGCCTCCCCTGCTTCCTTTGTTTTTCTTTTCAACTCCTCTGCTTCCTTTGTTTTTCTTTTCAACTCCTCTGCTTCCTCTGTTGTTCTTTTTGCCTCCTACACTTCCTTTTGCTGTTTTTGCCTCCTCCACTTCCTCTGTTGTTTTTGCCTCCTCTGCTTCCTCTTTGTTTTTGACTCTTACCCTTCCTCTTTGTTGTTTTTGCCACCTCCACTTTCTTTTTGTTGTTTTTGCCTCCTGTTCTTCCTCTTTCTTGTTTTGGCCTCCTCCTTTTCCTTTGTTTCTTTTGCCTCCTACCCTTCCTTTGTTGATTTTCCCTCCTCCGCTTCCCCTTTGTTGTTTTTGCCACCTCCACTTCCTCTTTGTTCTTTTTGCCTCCTCCGCATCCTCTTTGTTCTTTTTGCCTCCTCCGCTTCCTCTTTGTTGTTTTTGCCTCCTCTGCTACTTCTTTTGTTGTTTTTACCACGTCTGCTTTCTCTGTTGTTGTTTTTGCCTCCTCCACTTCCTTTGTTTTTCTTTTTGCCTCCTCCGATTCCTCGTTGTTTTTGCCTTCTCCGCTTCCTTTGTTCTTTTGCCTCCTCCGCTTCCTCTAAGTTCCTTGCCTCCTCCTCTTCTTCTTTGTTCTTTTTGCCTTCTCCACTTCCTCTTTCTTATTTTTGCCATGTCCACTTCATCCTTGTTGTTTTTGCCTTTTCCACTTCCTCTGTTGTTCTTTTTGCCTCCTCCACTTCCTCTTTGTAGTTTTTGCCATCTCCGCATCCTCCGTTGTTGTTTTTGCCTCCTCCACTTCCTATGTTCTTTGTTTTTGCCTCCTCCGCTTCCTGTTTTTTGTTTGTTTTTTTTTTTTGCAAAAAGAACAAAGAGGATTCGGAGCAGGCAAAAAGAACACAGAGGTAGCAGAGGAGTCGAAAAAAACAAAGAGGAACTGGAGGAGGGAAAAACAACAATGAGCAAGTGGAGGTGGCAAAAACAACAAAGAGGAAGCGGAATAGGCAAAAGAACATAGAGAAAGTGGATGAGGCAAAAGCAACAAAAGAAGCAGAATAGGCCAAAAGAGCAAGGAGGTTTGCCTCCTCCACTTCCTTTTTCTTTTTGCCTCCTCCTCTTCCCCTGTTGTTCTTTTTGCCTCCTCCGCTTCCTCTTTGCTGTTTTTGCCTCTTCCACTTCTTCTTTGTTCTTTTTGCCTCATCTGCTTCCTCTTTGTCGTTTTTGCCACCTCCACTTCCTCTTTGTTCTTTTTGCCACCTCCACTTTCTTTTAGTTGTTTTTCCTTCCTCCGCTTCCTCTTTCTTGGTTTTGCCACCTCCACTTCCTCTTTGTTTTTTTTGTCTCCTCCCCTTCCTTTGTTTCTTTTGCCTCTTCCTCTTCTTCTTTGTTCCCTCCTCTGCTTTCTCTTTGTTGTTCTTGCCTCATCCACTTCCTCCTTGTTCTTTTTGCCTCCTCTGCTTCCTCTGTTGTTGTTTCTGCTTCCTCCGCTTTCCCTTTGCTTTTTTTGCCACCTCCACTTCCTCTTTGTTGTTTTTCCCACCTCCACTTCCTGTGTTGTTTTTGCCGCCTCCACTTCCTCTGTTGTTCTTTTTGCCTCCTCCTCATCCTCTTCGTTGTTTTTGCCTCCTCCTCTTCCTCTTTGTTCTTTTTGTCACCTCCACTTCCTCTTTGTTCTTTTTGCCTCCTCCGCTTCATTTTTCTTTTTGCCTCCTCCGCTTTGTTTTTCTTTTTGCCTCCTCCGCTTCGTTTTTCTTTTTGCCTCCTCTGCTTTCTCTTTTTTGTTTTTGCCACCTCCACTTCCTCTTTTTTTTTGCCTCCCCCACTTTCTCTTTGTACTTTTCACCTCCTCCGCTTCCTCTTTGTTCCTTTCACCTTCTCTGCTTCCTCTGTTGTTCTTTTTGTTACCTACACTTCCTCTTTGTAGTTTTTGCCACCTCTGCTTCCTCTGTTGTTGTTTTTGCCTCCTCTACTTCCTGTGTTTTTTTTTTCATTCTCCGCTACCTGTTTTTTTTTTTTTTTGCAAAAAGAACAAAGAGGATGCGGAGGAGGCAAAAAGAACAAAGAGGTAGCAGAGGAGGCAAAAACAACAAAGAGGAAGTGGAGGTGGCAAAAACAACAAAGAAGAAGAGGAGGAGTCGAAAACAACAAAGAGGAACTGGAGGAAGGAAAAACAACAATGAGCAAGTGGAGGTGGCAAAAACAACAAAGAGGAAGCAGAGTAGGCAAAAGAACATAAAGTGGATGAGGCAAAAGCAACAAAAGAAGCAGAATAGGCCAAAAGAGCAAGGAGGTTTGCCTCCTCCACTTCCTTTGTTTTTCTTTTTGCCTCCTCCTCTTCCCCTGTTGTTCTTTTTGCCTCCTCTGCTTCCTCTTTGCTGTTTTTGCCTCTTCCACTTCTTCTTTGTTCTTTTTGCCTCATCTGCTTACTTTCCTTAAGTTACTTTCCTTTCTCTTGCTTTTCTTTCTGTTACTCAGCTTTCTTTTGTTCTCTTTCTTTCCGTGATGTTATTTTTCTCTGTTATGTTTTCTTTCTGCCCTGTTCTTTTCCATTCTGATCTGTTACTTTCAGTTATTTTAATTTCCTTTCCACTGTGTTCCTTTCCTTCCTGTTCTGTTAATTTCTTTTTCTTTCAGTTCCTGTTAGTTTTCCTTTCCTAAAGATGCAATTTTATGATGTATGTTGTTTCCTGTTCCATTGAAGTGCATTTCATCCCATTACTTTCTGTTATGTTTCTTTTCTTTTTTACTTACTTTCCTGTTACTTACCTTTCTTCCACTACCATCCTTTCCATTATGTTACTCTTTTTTTTCTTCTGTTACTCTACTTTCCGTTGTTATTTTCCTTCCTGTATAATTTATTTCCATTCTGTTACATTACTTGCAGTTTTGTTCTTTCCTTTCCTCCCTGTTCTGTTATGTTTTCGTTTGCTTTTATTTTTGTTCCCTTATGTTCTACTTTCTGTTGCATTCCTGTCCTTTTTTTTTCATCTCACTCTACTTTCCTTCCTCTTCTGTTATATTCCTTTCTTTATGTTCCTTTTGTTTCCTTTCCTAAAACTTAAATTTCATAAAATATGTCTCTTTGTTTCTGTCATGGTTTGAGCATGTTTTGAGAGTGTTTTTTTGTTCAAGGTTTTTTTTTTTTTCCAGCCAGGTGGGAGGGGAGTCCGGGAGGAAGGAGAGACAGGACACCTGACCCAGGCTAGTCAATGAGGTATTCCATACCATAGCACGTGATGCCCAGGAGGTATACTGGGAAAGAGAAGGCTGGAGGGGGGAGCTGTGGAGGAAAATGGAGGAGGGAGCACATGGTGCTCGGCCGGGCAGGGTGGAGTGAGTTATGGGTCGGTGGCTGGTGGGGTGTTGTATTCTTTTCACTTGCTGTTTGCTGTATCATTATTATTTGTAGTAGTGAATGGCAGTAGGGGTTTTGTGTTATGCCTTAGTTATTAAACCGTTCTTATCTCAATCCGTGGGGGCTACATTCTTTGGATTCTCCTTCCTAACTCTCCGGGAGTTGGGGGACTTGGTTTAAACCACGACATTTTTGGCGCCCAACGTGGGGCCCGAGGGATTGAGATAAGAACAGATCTGAGTGGATTTATGGTCTCTTGTCACAATGCTGATTTATTGGCTCTTAGAGGTTTTTCTCTGGATCTCGCTGTTTCGGGATTTTACCGGGTACTTGGTGTATGGATTGGATGTGTTTGTGTTTGTGTCGGAGGCTTGTAATACGGTGGGGCTCCGGCAGCAGGGGGGGATGGACGTGGCCGTGGACTTGAACTTGTACCAGGCCGTCCCGCTGCTCTTCGCCGTCCTTGTCCTTATCCTCGTCGTCGTCTGTGTGGAGCTGCGTGAAGCCAGGAAGGAGCGGCCCCGGGAGCTGCCGGCAGCTGAGGCTGCCAGGGAGAGCGGCACGGGGAGCCAAACGGCTGTGGCAGAGCAGCGGGAGCAGGCGGGGGAGGAGCGGAGCAGGGCGGTAGCTGAGCAGGGGGATCAGGCTGTGGGGAGGGTGAGTCGTGCGGCCGTTCCCGACCCTCCGACGGCCGAGAGTGTCCCCCGGAAGTCGCCCGCCGACCCCCAGCAGGATGCAGGAGACTACGCAGCACTTCCCAGCAAGGCAGAGGAGGAACCGAGTCCCGCCGCCGTTCCGAACCCCGCAGCATCCGAGAATATTCCCCGGAAGTCACCCGCCGAGCCCCAGCAGGATACAGGAGACCAGGCAGCACTTCCCAGCAAGGCAGAGGAGGAAGATCCGGACTCGGGAGAAGAGAAGCTGATAGTGGGAGAGCTGGCAAGCAGGGCAGCTACATCAGCCCCAGTGACAAGTGCAGCAGCATCATTTGAGAGTTCTGACGGTTATGAATGGCTTTTGGGTGCCCTTGGGACCTGCCTGCTGATTGTGATGGTTTTCGGCATGGTGGCACACACACAGAGTGTGTTCCATCCACAACCATTTTGTCTGATCCCAAAAGTTAAGCAGAGTCAGGTCTGGGTCTTGTCTAAGTTTAGACAAGTACATAGGAGCACCAGTAGACTGTTCCCAAGGCTGGACAGTCATGAGTGGCAGGGCATGTGGGACAGTATAGCCGGGTATCTGATCCACTGGGCCCCTCCAGTGCTTTGGAAGCATTGGAAGTGGAAGGCAGCTGTATGGAGTCCCCAGCAGCAAGCTGTAGAACTGCTGAAGGGGACGGTGAATGATTTTGGTGGGCCCAGATACTTCAGGCTATCAGTCCAGAGATGCAACTTAGAGATGTCTCATGATCGAGGGGTGGACTTAAGAGTGATGGTGTATTGAAAATGTGGGATCTGGGCATGACGTGAATGGTATGGAATAAGGGGTGGATAATGTCATGGTTTGAGCATGTTTTGATGGTGTTTTTGTTCAAGGTTTTTTCCAGCCAGGTGGAGGAGGGGAGGCCGGGAGGAAGGAGAGACAGGACACCTGACCCAGGCTAGTCAATGAGGTATTCCATACCATAGCACGTGATGCCCAGGAGGTATACTGGGAAAGAGAAGGCTGGAGGGGGGAGCTGTGGAGGAAAATGGAGGAGGGAGCACATGGTGCTCGGCCGGGCAGGGTGGAGTGAGTTATGGGTCGGTGGCTGGTGGGGTGTTGTATTCTTTTCACTTGCTGTTTGCTGTATCATTATTATTTGTAGTAGTGAATGGCAGTAGGGGTTTTGTGTTATGCCTTAGTTATTAAACCGTTCTTATCTCAATCCGTGGGGGCTACATTCTTTGGATTCTCCTTCCTAACTCTCCGGGAGTTGGGGGACTTGGTTTAAACCACGACAGTTTCTTGTTCCATTATGTTACTCTCAGTTCTGTTCCATTGCAGTGCATTTCTTTCCTTTCTTCTCAATTATGTTTCCTTCCTTTCTGTTACTCACTTTCTTTTCTTTTATTCAGCTTTCTTCTGTTACCATTCTTTCCTGTCCATTACGCTCATTTCTTTTCCTTTATTTAACTCTCTTCCATTACATTATTTTGCTGTTTGATGATGCATGAAAAGTGCTCTTGTGCCTGCCTGGCACTGGTTTTGCACTCAGGGAGAGCTGGAAAGTGGCAGCTGCTGATAGGCAGCAAGTCTGGAGCCCTTCCAAGCACAGGCTGCTGTGCACAAGCAAGAACCCCTGGGGAATGGAGCCAAAAGAAGAGCAGAGCTCTCTCCTGCTCCAAGCTTGCACTGGGCAATGGAGCCAGGGAAAGCCAGGGCACAAGTTGTGTCCTGGAGGTGTGAGAGCAGCAGGTGAGAACCAGTCCAAAAGGACCCTGACAACGGGCTGTGTCCAGTGCAACAGAGGACAAGCAGCAACCCCCAGGGGCTACCCTGGGAGTCACAAAAGCTTCCTCACCCCAGATGTGGGTCACAAGGGGCACCCGCATGGAGCAGGATCAGCAGTCTTTGGGCTACAGCAACCCAGAGGAGCCCTGTCAAGGGGCTGGCTCACTGCTGCAGAGGAAGGCAAAAAAGCACCCCAGGGACACTCTCAGATCCATAGGGGAAAAAAAGCTTCCCCCCCCCCCCAGCTGCAGGACACGACACGCCACCTTCATGGCTCACAAGCAGCCAGAATGGACCAGAGGAGCCCTAACAAGTGATCTTGCTCGATGATCAGAGGAAGGCGAAAAACCCCCGGGCCCAATGCCAATCTGTCCAGGGGAAAATTCCTTCCTGACCCCAAAACTGGCTATCGGCTATCCCTGAGCATGTGAGCAAGACCTGCTCCTGCTCCAAAGGCTGATCATGCTTCCCAGAAGACCCCCAAGCCCTATTCTCCCTCAACCCAGAACCACCTCAGCAGCTCTGAGAGTGGTCAAAGGCCCCTGGCCTGATAGACCCTGTGGGCAAGAAACCCCCTCCCTATGTCTGGTGGGGCACCAGTGGCTGCTCCACAGCACTAGCACTAAGATACCTGGAAACATCTCTGCATCTCTTTGCTTACAGGGGCTGCCCCTGGCTCCACAGTGGATGATGATGATGAGCTCTGCAGTGCTCCTCAAGGTGGCATTCCTATGCTCTGGCCACAGCTATCCAGCTGAAAAGAGCTGTTCCCATCCCATGCGCTAACAAGCTGGTCCTGCCAGGAGCTGGCATCCAGCAGTCTTGAGCAGGTGCTAGTCTTCCTCCCTCAAGGCCCCTCCAAGTAACTCCACCAGCTCCTCAAGGACTTCCTCTAGAATGTCCTTGTGCTACCCTGGGCCATCTCTGCCAGGACACACAGGAGGCTGCTCCCTTTATTCTGTTCTGGGGCACTGTGGTTGCTGTGTTGCTGAGTGATGTCACAATGACATGCGGGTGATGGGGCTCCCCATGCCCAGCCACACCTGCTGCCCCTCAGTCCAGCAGCCTTCAGAGGAAGCCTTTGGGGTGCTGGCCCTAGGCAGTGCCTGTGCCTAGGAGTCCTAGGGGCTGTCCTAGTCCTTAGTGTCCATGCTCTGGGCACAGCTGCTGGGCTCCTTGACGTGTCCTCAGCCACTTGGATCTCAAGGACAAGCTCAGGGCTGTTCCTCTTCTTTTGAGGTATGGCAGAATCCAGCCCTGCAGCCCAGAGGCCAACCCTGACAGCTGCCAGGTTGTCCAGAGCTGTGCTTTACATACTCTTCCTCAGAAATGCACCCAAATGTTTTCTGTCATAGCTTTTCTTTTAGCAAGAACAAGCATTTATCATAAACAAGCTCCTTGCTCCATAAAATCAGTTCAGTGGTGTACATTTTTCATAATAGAAAGTTTGAATAAGATTTATTAGGGTTAAAGAGAAAGATTGTTTTTTCCCTCTCTTTGCAGAGTTTTTCTAGGATTGAACACAAGACAAAGAACAACTGAGGATGTGGGGGATTTCAGAATGTTTGGGCATCCAGCTGCAAGCTGATATGTAACCCACACAGTTACTTGAAAGAATCATGCCAGAATGCTGGTGACTGTTGTAAAGTGTATAAGTGAAAATACAAAGGCATAAGCATAAAACACTTTTCAAACAATCTGCATTTCAAACTATTCTGATTTGCTTAAACAGCTACAGATTGCACAAAGATATCCAATGTAGAGAAAGGTAATGAAACCATTCCTATTTTGTGGGAGCTCTGTAGACTTTGTAACCTTTCAGCTGTCTCTTGATCCATGTTAAGGAATATGGCAGTTATCATGCTCTGGTGCATATGGGACAAGTGCCACAGTAATAAAAGCACTGCCACTGTCATATGAGCTATAATCTGTCTGCAAAGTCACTTTTCTGGGCTGAAATGGATTATGAAGTAAACACACTCGAACCTCTCTTGTTGCTTTCATCTCCATTTCCACACCAAAGGCTTGCATGGTTCCAAAGAAGAGTGGGGAGAGGAAGAGCACAGGGCGCATATAGGAGCTGGCTTCCAGTCATAGGGCCAGGAACAGCTGCAGGCTGAAGTCATGTCATGGTTTTAGACCTTTCCCAGTCCTGTTTTACTTCCTTTTTATGAATTTGGGAACAACTCAGCTGTAAAGCAGGTTTTGCTTCCAGTCTGGGCACTAGAATATCATCTGCCTCTGATGCAGAGGGACTGGTATCAGTTTTACTCCTTGCTGTCACTTCACTACTGTCTATAGAGGCAGAGGCAGAACAGAGAGGAAGGCCAGAAGTCCGAAGTCCATGAAAAGAGGCAGAGGTGAGGAATTTTAAGACTATTTACAATGACAATCCTTAATTCCAAAGAAATCCTGTTCTCCTGCCAGTTACATTGAGGCCATTTTCATGCCCCAATATGCTGCTGTGCTTTGTTATTTTAATGGATCATTAAAAGAATAAAGTGCTGTCATAACCTTAGGGTTTGCAGTAAATCACATTAGAATCTCTTGATTCTAAATCTTGTTAGAACATCTGTAGATATTTTCTCCCATCACCCTTGCATGTGCAGCAATAAAAAGCTTAGCCTTGTGTGCAACTGCAGAGAAAATGTCTAAACCGCAGAAAGCCCTTGTGAAGTCTGCCCCCAAGGGAAGGTTCTTGATTTGCTCTGTTTCAGCGCAGGACAAACTTTATAATTGGCTTTTAAAGTAGCTTCTTGTTGCCAAGTAGCAGAAATGTTTCCTGCTGTCTGACTACTATCTTTGGTTTCTTTCCACTTTTTTTTTCCCTCATTCCACCTCAAACTCTGAATTGTCATATAAAAGAATATATGAATTGAAGTCTCTCATGTCAGCCTCTTTATTTCAGGCGCTCATACCTTGGGCATGAGCGTTGCAGAACATCCACACGTAAGGAAACTGAATGTGCTATGAGAACAAATTGGCAGTTGAGACTGACAATAGCAGAAGTAGTTGAAAATGAAGTAGAATCTTTGTTTTGTCAAGTTACTTAGTCTGGGAGGAGGAAAAAATGCATCACCTGTAGTCAAAATATTCCTATTTGTTGGAAGTGTAGAAACTGGAAAACAAATTATTTTAGAACTGTGTGCATTGCAGGATCCCTTATATTGAAATATATGCCTGTATGTCAATAAATCCATCCATAACAGAGGAAGAAGAAAAAAATGCTTGGAAATAGGATGATGAATGGTACCATCTAACTTAAACTCTTAATGTGAAAGTTAGAAGCAAACATCTAGCTCTGGATTCACTCCCTCATACATGTGTTCTGATGGAGTTGTGAGGAACTTGGCACTAGCAGCTTCAGGCCAGTGCAGTGAAAACTGCTCCAGTAGAGACCATCTTTGAAAGTTCAAACAAAGCTTGTGTTTTCTGTAAAGGTTTTATTTCTGCTTTTGGTCATGGCAGTGGAGTGAAGGCTAGAAAGTTAATTTACCCCAGGAATGATGGGATAACTTGCTGGAGTTTGCAAATCTTATTTTATTTTGATGGTTGTATTTTCTGCAGGGTTATTCTGTTGTTTGGGTGGGTACAGATATTAGGGGGAGTGTGTTTTTCTGCCTACAGCCTACACCCTACATCAGTGATGTAGCTTCTTTGTGCTTTGAGGAACAAGCCCAGTAAATCCGGCTGGAAGGTGTCTGTCATTTGGTTCAAGTGGGGATTTCTGGTATACTAGAAATACTTTCTCACATGTACTTCCCCCTTAAGGCTTTCTTGTCCTTAAACAGCACTTCAAAGAATGGCTTCTCAGCAACTCATACTCAGAGTTGGCTCTATCTAACTGCTAGTAGTGTCTTGTATTGTTGACAGTGTGACTAGGAAGAAAACTGCTTACTTGATCTAAGTATTCTTTCTGTTGTTGTTTTCTTTGAAACTGAAATCAATGTAACCCAAAGATCACAGAGCAAATTAGTTTAAAGGAAATGTTTAAAACCCTGTTCAGATGGTGCATTAAGTTCACTTTTTACTGAGATAGCTAATGAAGTGTTGAAAAGATGGCAGACAATTTTAAAGAGAGAGAAGAGATTCATTCCACTCTAGAACTGCCAATCAGTATTCAGGGTGCAATACTGCATATTGATGTGTAATTCTCAAACTGAATTTCCCTGAAAAGGCAGGTTAGCTGTGTTGTGACTGTGGCCTTACAAAGTCAGGCCCTCTTGCTTCCTCCCCTATGTGCTGACAGATGGTTTTAAAAAAGACATGATTTTGGGCAATGAATAAGCTGCAGCAGATACTTGTTTTGGTAGATATATAGGGATACACAGAGGAGTAAAGTACTGCCGATACTGTTTCCGTACACAGGCAGGAGGTGTGCAGAAAGACTTTCACATGACTCTCCCCCAGGGACTTACTAACAAGTGAAGTTAGGGTAGATTATGTAGGAGGGTGAATTCACAGTGTTAGAGAGTTTGTGTGGAGGCTGTCTTTGAACACTTCTGGTAAATCCCAAGATTGCATACATGTTTGCAGTTTATCCCTTAGAGTTAGTCTTAGTGCTTTTCTACAAAAGAAAACAAATGTACAATACCTATGATGTGAGTTTACGGGTTGAAACTTAAACAGCAGAGGTTTAGACTGGATATAAGGAAGAAATTCTTTACTGTTAGGGTGGTGAGGTACTGGAATGGGTTGCCCAGGGAGGTAGTGAATGCTCCATCCCTGGCAGTGTTCAAGGCCAGGTTGGATGAAACCTTGGGTGATACGGTTTAGTGTGAGGTGTCCCTGCCCATGGCAGGGGGGTTGGAACTAGATGATCTTGAGGTTCTTTCCAATCCTAACTATTCTATGATTCTATGATTAAAAAGAAAAGACACCAACCTACTTAATTACCGTTACTATTCAGAGAGACCTGCTGGCATTAACTTCAGCAGTCTGCACCACTGCTTACTGGAGCTCTGACAGGTTGCTGTGCTCCTGACACTTTTGCTGTAATTCTCACAGATTTCTGCTACAACCATCATGTTAATATTAAAAACATGCTACTTAATGCCCAAATGTATTGCATACCTACTTCACTGCAGTGGGAGTGCTGCAGATGCTAAAGCCCAGCAACCACATTTTTCATTAAATCAGGGATAGAAGAATCCAGTTAAAGTAGCTGCTGTTTCAGCCTTCTTGCTAGGCAGAAGTTGCTGATCAATCTTACGGATTTTGGTAGTGTACTAAGTACCAAACCTAGACAATTTTTCTAAATTAGATCTTACTATTTTCAAATCAAATAATAATACTTGAAGGTGTAGCTGGAACAAAGATGTTGCCTAAGGTCCCTTAGAGTTACTTCCTTTCCCCTGCTGTCCTTATGGTTCCAGTCTGTACTGGCATGGGAAATGTCTGTTATTAATTCATTTTGAGCACTTTGAATTTAATGTGTTTTGAACTAACACTTTAATACACCTGAATATTATGTCTCTTTGCATTCCACTTTTCAATAATATTTTCTTCTTCATGTGGTCTCTAAGTTACTTGTTCAGATTCCTGAATGAAATTATATAGAATGATAGAATAGTTAGGGTTGGAAAGGACCTTAAGATCATCTAGTTCCAACCCCCCTGCCATGGACAGGGACACCTCCCACTAAACCATGCCACACAAGATAGTGCAATTGTCAGTATTACCTATAAACCATATATGGTGCAATTGTCAGTATTGCCTATGTTTTTCTGAGTGAATAAAACAAGCCTAAATTTTGGCCCAGCAGAGGTACAGGCAGCCCCATGGCTGTAGGGCATGGGCAACCTACTCCATGAGAATATGACCTCCCCCATCCTGGAAGACTAGACACATTGCTCAGCACCCAGGGGCCAAGTCTGGTGAGATGATATGGATGAGGCTTGTGCACCCATTGCTTCATCAGCAGTACAAACCCCCAGGCATGGTGGTACCAGCCTGAGCATAATGCCTGGTACAGGTGAAGACAGAGGAGATGGTGAGAACTTGCACTGCCCCTCATGCTGGCTATGTGGGCTAAGACAGGATGCTAGCACCCTCCAAGATAGGCATTGAAGCCACAGGGCAGCTGGGGGCAGGGAAAGTGTGCAGCACTCACAGGGGCTAGAATAGGACCTCTTTCCCCTTCTAATCCCTGCCTCAGCCTTTCACTGGTGTTGTGGAAGTTCACCTCTGTTGCCTGCAGTAGGTAATTCCCACAGCATTAAGGTCCTTAAAAAAGAGTCAGAAAATATGTCAGCTCTGGAAACAGAGGAACAAAACACATTATCATAGTTTACACATATTTAATTGTAGTGAAAAGACAGGCCATCTGCCTTTCTAGTTTCTCACCTGGCTCTGCGAGCTCTGTTTCAGGCTTAAAGGAGGCAGGCATAGATACCCTACCAGAAGCCACCCTCCTAGGCTACCCTTGGAAAAAGAAATAGCCAACTGGGATAGGGATATTAAAGCAAGCAGAGGTTTCTGAAAGAAGAAACAATGTCACCAGGACTCATTTTTAATAACCATATCACTGTACTGTTTATAGTTACAGGGAATGATGGAGGAGGGCCCAGAATGGAAAATCCAAGCTATTTGCAATTAGTCAGGCAGAGCTTCAAGTGTTTTTGTATCTCACAGTGTAAGTTTATGTTGAGCAGAATCTTTCATGTAAAACTCATTCTTACCCTGTTTTGTGTTGGAGAACTCCTTATAAAAAACTAGATTCCAAATATTTCTTACATAAATGTTGTCAAAACAAGAGTTCAGTGGGTGCAGCATCCAATCCCACATAGTTGCCAAAAGCAGATGGCTAAGGAAAAGTGTATGTTATAGTCTTAATACTCACCTGGCACTGAGCTGACTGTGGTGCCGATGTATTTATAATCTGTGAATATGCAGGTTCCTTTTGACCCAGTGTTAGCTTTTGTTTTCCATAACATCCATCGGTAAGAGAATCCAAAGCTTGACAACTGCAAACTCACACAAGCTGGTGGCTGATAGCAGAAGAAGGTCAAGTTTTCAAAGAAATGGCTCAAAAAAAAGGCATCAAAAAATTCAGGTTTCCTAAACACCCACACCAGGCACTGTGCAGCATTTTCCTGCTTTATTCAATTTTCTACCATGTTGCTGACTTTCTGCAGTACATTGTCTCTGTTACAGTATCTACAGTATTAGTTATGCAGATATTTTCTGAGGTACTGAAATGTGTTTCAGAAATCAGAGTGCAACTCTTCCATAGATCTGGTTACAGACAGCTCTTGAACAATGGATCACAACAAAATCCTGGACTTAAAAGTTCCTAACATAATCCTAACACAGCTGAATATCCCAATTCTAATTTCTTGCTCTGGACAATCCTAGTGATACCATAGATTTAAGTCTACACTTTCTATTAACACTAGGGTGTCACCAGATCATGTTCTGCTTGGCTCAAGGTCTGTTGGGGACTAGCTCCCAAATAAAGCTTGCGACTTTCTAATGAATTACAGAAGTTATTTTAATGCTTTAGGTTTATAGTCTACACTGGTATTTTAAGAAGTCAGTCCCCAGCTACAGCCAATAAAACATAACTGTTGCTTAAAGTTCAACTGAAATTTAATTCAGTCCTAAATTGAGTATTATGATTATGAATTTGCAAATCTCATCATGCAGTTGTTTAATCAGCTGGATACTCACATTTTTAATCAGTTAATGAACTGAAAATGCAAACTCTGTAGTAGGTCAATTAAATCAGTTTTTTTAAGAAAAGGAAAGTAGGTGATTGGACAGAAGAAAAATAAATACATAATCATATTTAAAACCCTTTTCTTGTTCTGCAGATAATGAGACTCCTCTCAGAGACTCCATAAGGTATTAGCATAAGAATGGCCAAGCATGTAAAATTGCAATGCAATATCTTAAAAGGTAAATTCTCAGTCTCTGGAAATTATTCATATATAAAGCTCCTAAGCAATGATAAGAGTGTACATTAGTTGTATCTGAATTCAGGAGGATAGCGTATCAGAAATTAATAAAACTATTTCTATTTCTTCTAAATGCACATTTTGTGCACTTAAAAAAGCTATTGTCAATAAGATGTTGTTAATGATATGAAGAAATGACTGAAAATTTCTTGTCTGTGTCTGGAAGGAAAAAAAGGACTGTGTAATCAGATTTGAATAAACTGTTTATAAAGAAGATAAATAGATGTCCATTGACAAGCACAGTTCAAAAAAAAATCTCAAGACAGAACAAGAAAACCTCAGTATTTTATTTTAGATACTTGATATTCAGCATTTCTAGAGCTCTTTGTAAAGGCAAAAGATGAAGATTCAATTAGAAAAATTTTTTTTTTCCTATTTTTTAGTGGGAGGTAAGTTATTTTTACTATCTCAAGTAAGCAGCTCAGATCCAGAGTTTGGCTTGAGAAACAGGGGAGCAGAGTCTGAGAGGAGAAATCTGAATATCCCCTGATCTCTCCAGTCTCAACAACTTGCTCTTGACAGGAACCGTTTTCCATTGCTTTGCAGCAACACTTTTCCAATAGATCACACAGCTTAGTCTTGGGCTAAATAAATCCTCATTCAGAGTGCTAAGGGAAACTCTCTAAATATGTCTGGCTTTCTTAAAGTCTCCTTGCAGTAAGCTCTGGAGAAAATACTTTTCCTTTGTTGGGCAGCGGGACACTCTGCATCTCTTTAATCCTACATAACTCAGCCAGTTCTCGTATTTCCCTCTCTCTGGACTCTGGACATGCTGCTTGTCTACCTGGTAAGGTTCTGTATACAAATGGGTATGTAACTCTGGGATGTAATTTAATATGGTATCAACAGTAAATAGTTTGTGGAAAAAAAAAATAATCTTTTGGGAAAACAGATGCAGTTTTCTTGCTTGGTGTCTACTGTCCAGCCTGAAACAATCAGGCTTCTTCTTGGTAACATAAGAAATTTTTTCCATTTGCAATATTAACCTACTTTGTACTCTGGCTGCTATTGTACCTGGGAATTATAGCCAAGAAGAGAAGCTGCAAATACCAACCTCTCCTGCTTTGTCTCATGTCACATGAAAATGCTTTAATAGATCTTGAAAGAACCAAGTCAAATATTAAACAAATTTTATTTATAGCTCATTAAATCCATGTTACATTGTATTATCTAAGCAAAGCCTGTGCAAGGACTTACTTAGAATTTTGTATTTGTGCCTTGAAAAGAAAACTGTGTTTATCATTTACCTCAGGCATAAAATGGATTTTGGTATGATAAAAGTATTAAATAACATAATCAGTAGAAAACTTCAACAGTACTCCAGGAGCTGCTATGGGAAACAAGTTAGTAAAGTCTCATTAGAGCAGGCCAGATAAAAATATCCTAAAAAAACAAGTAAAATGAGATCAAAACCCCACTGTTTGGGGAGAAATTTTTGGGTTTGGCGATGTAAGACTTGGTGTGGGAGGCTTAATCTCCTGTTTCTTCACCTGAAATTCTCCAGCTGCATCTTTGTATGGGTGTGGAGTCCTTACTGTGACCCTGGTGAGAGAACAGGTCAGGGGCAGAGCAGGGTTGACTACAATTACTGCATTGAGACAGCTAAACTTGGCAGCAGAAGGATAAAGAAAACTGCCTTTGGCTAATGGTGGCCAGAGCTACTGCATCCAAACGGGAAGTGTAATGCATATTCATTCAGTTTAGAGCCATAAGCTCATCCAGGATGTTGGGAAGCACCCCAGAGAGGGTATCTGATGAGCTTCATTTAAATCAGGGAAATGAAAAGAATATGGATGGCAGATACTCACTGAGGGAATGTTGGAAGCTAATTGCAAAGAAAGGAGAATGTGTTGGAATAAATGTCAATTTTACATGATGTCATCAAGCTTATTGCAGGAAAAATCACCAGTACAGATGTAAGGTGTAAACATAGCAGCTTTAAGGCAAAGAATAGAAAGATAATCGCTGATAGGGCCTTTCATAACAAAAAGTCAAATACTGAGATATCTAAAGTCAAATTAACTGCTAAAAAAAAGAGGTTAAATAAAATGGGAGACATTTCAGAAAGCAGCTGTGAAAGTCTGTGGTGGGTTCATGCTGGCTAGGTGCCAGGTACCCACCAAAGCTGCTTTGTCAGCTGAATAAGGGAGGGAGAATATGATGAAAGACTCCTGGGTAGAGATAAGGCCAGGGAGAGATCACTCACTAATTACCATCATGGGCAAAACAGACTCATCTTGGGGGAAATTAGTTCAATTTATTACCAATCGAATCAGAGTAGGGTAATGAGAAATAAAAACTAAATCTTAAATACACTTCACCCCCACCACTCCCTTCTTCCTGGACTTAACTTTACTCCTGATTTCTCTACCTCCTTCCTCCCAGGGGGACAGGGAATATTTTCTCTGCAGCTCCTTCTCACTCCTTAGAGGAAAATTCCTCACATTCTTCCCCTGCTCTAGCGTGGGGTCCATCCTGGAGCCATCTGGCATTGGCTTTATCAGACATGGGGGAAGCTTCTGGCAGCTTCTCAAGAAGCCACCTCTATAGCCTCTCCACTACCAAAACCTTGCCATGTAAACCCACCATGAGGTCACTAGCAAGTTCAAAGTTAAATGTCTGAAGTGTGAAAGATAAGAGAAATGTAATTGTGTAAGTTATGATTCACAGGAGACAAAGAACAGTGCAATTACTTTTAGGATGAAGGTGAGTTTCGTAGGATAGTCTAAGAAAATAGATCTAGAAACTTTGAAAACTGAAAAAAACTTAGCCAGTATGAAAGGATGGCTTGAAAACAAAATTGACTGGTAGGAGAAACAAAATACATAAGTAGTGAAAGGAACAGAGGAAATAATGCAAGGATGAAGCTCTAACAATTGCCACATCACAAAAGATTGACATGTGACCTGCTAACCTATTTAGGAGATATTCACTGAGGCTGATGTGAGTAAAAGCATGGTACATAAACAAAGTGCTATTAAAAAAGCATGACTGTAAACAGCTGCTGTGCAGTAAGGATTTGTATGTGACCTTGTAACTTGAGGAAAATGTAAGCTACAACACTTGTCCTTTCTTGGAACCTTCTTTAATTTATATATATGATAAAGTGTACCAAAGGTTATTTCATGAAACATTTAACTGTCATTTCATTAGTGATAACTTGAGAAATCTTCTAATTTAGTACTCCAGAGCACTAAAGAGACCTTGAAGTACATAATAATACTAGAGAAGCTGAGTACTATCTTTCAACAACAGTGAAAAGTAAAAAGCTAAAACAACTGGTATATTTTACTTTTACCTTCACAGAATCTAAAAGTACCTTCTGAATACATTGCAGCAGCAGCTATAGATTTATGGACTCCTTTCTCTTTCGAAGCTTTTGTGTCATTACAGATAGATGGAAATGCTCATTTCTCAATCTGGCACTCTCTCCTGTAAGACTTTGTGGTTTTGGCAGACTTCAAACATTTTAGCTGCTTTTTTTTCTGAGATCTTTTAGAGCTAAATTACTTTGTGAAAAAATATTTTTAAATGGGTCAAGTATTCCTGAGACCCTTTGGTCTTCTCTTGTTTTAGATTAAATTTGGAAGATAGATCTAATCTCTGCCTTTTGCTGATCCAGTTAACCTCTTCCAGATACTGATGGCTGTAAACCCTGGGGCTGGGGAGGGGAGAAGTAATGACTTACTGTTTAGTATCCACCTTCTCTGGTAAGTTAATTCTTTGTACTTTCACAGACATTTTCACTGTCTCTCCAGTGGCATGCCTGAACTGCAGCAGACTGTTCCTCATGAAATACCTTATCTGAGAATGAGTTTGCCTTATTTGTGCTCTGTGTTCTCATTCTGGAGTATAGCACTGATGAATTCAAGATAGAGAAAAAGGCTGTGAAAAAGACAAGGAAACCAAGAGTAAATGAATGCTGGAAATAATAATTGTCCATTCCTATGTCTGTATAATACCTATGCAAAGGGCTTCTGGATCCATCTTGCAATGAGGCTGTAAAAATACAAGTACTGTGTAATCATTAAAAATTAACAGAAGCTGAAGTAACACCAGATCCAGGAACAATCACACTGTGGCATAGTGGTCAGGGAAAGCCACCTGATTAGTTTGAAAGGTACATAGGAGTAAGATAGATGCGGTTTGCTGTGTTTATGTGGTTATAATTACAATTAATAGAACAGAATACACTGAAATACTGGTAAAAATATCTGCAGTACTTAATCCAAGAGGTTTTAATATGGATTCCAACCAAAGGGACTGGAAGAATATTATTTAACTCTTTGTTCACCCAAAGTGAGTCATTATTTCACCATTGTGTTTCATCATCAAAGAAGAAAATACTGGGTGTTGTATTTGACAAAGACTCTCTTTTGCTCCCACGATTGGGTATTGACAGATAATGGAAAGAAATAATTTGAAAACAGTATTTTGAGGAATGCATTAACTTGTCTAAATGAATACATTACTATGTACAAGCTAATAATTGAAAATCAGGATCATATCAGGATGAAATGTGAGAAAAGTAACATAGCCTAAGCCAGTAAACTGTATCCATCAGCCATCAGTAGCAATGCTTTGGGAAAAAAAAATGGACTTGGGAAGCACTCCTTTCCTGCAACTTCCTACCTTATGGCAATAACATTACTAATAAACTTTCAGAAATGTCCTGAAAACTGAACATGAACTGCTGTAGAGGAGAAATTGTTATATAATAAATAATTCTGGTTCTGACTGAGACATCTCACTGCACTTACGTATTTAAAGAGAATAGGTACATTTTTTCCCCTTTTTTCCCAGAAAACTCCTCTATTAGTCACAGGCTTCATCACCCTGAGCATCCTTTGTCAGTCTCTCATTAACAGAACTGCTGAGGACAAGAAACTGTTTTGCAGGGTGAGAGAAACACTAAAGCAAAAGTAGCAAGTATCCTATATCTAATGAATATTGGGTGAAAGGAACAGAAAATAATGATCTTTTGCGTAGAACTGCACATCACTGTGTTTTCAATCATTAGGTTGCAAATTTTTAAGTAGCAGAACAAGGGAATATTCTGAAAAACCACTGAATGTACACTGGGTGTACACACGCATTCCCCATAAGGGCATTTATTTTTACATTCAGAGCATGAAGATAACAAAAAATCTGCTTCTGTAAATCTGGCCAAGTATGACTTTAATAAGGATTATTCATGCAATGGGTTTGCATTTTTTTGCTACTTTTCAATAGACAGTGAGTAACAAAAGGAAAAAGAAGTTGTTCTTTCAAAAATCCTATATTTATTTCTTTTCTGTAGGCAAAGGTTGAAATTTGCATGTATTATTGCCTGAAAATTTTACTCTTAGGTTCTCACTTGTCAAGAACCTGAAGAAGAAACAGAATATATTGTTTCGTTTGACATATGCTAAACAATATAATAAACTAAATCTTTTTAAAACCAACCTGAAAATGAAATTTCTGTACTGTAATGTTGAACTCCCCAGTCACAAGCTGTTCAGCTTTCATTCTGACATATTCTAAATTTGTTTAATATGCTTTCTTTCTTCTAACAAGTATGTAAGAGTAATGACCACCCCAAAAATGCTGAAATAAACAGTGCAGAGTTCATAACATTTTCTAGCATATGCAGTTTCAGTGAAAGCAAATCAAGCTTATGTATTTATGTATTCTAACCAGGTACCATGAAAAGCTTTGCTTTGCATAACAGTGTGATTAGAAATTGTATCATACCCTTCTGACTGTAGACCAAAGATGGAAATATCAATATTTTCTCAGAGAGATAGACCAAGTACTAAATAAGTTAGCCTGAACTATGTTTCACCCAGAAGCCTTTTAGTAATGTACGTGATAAGCTATTGAATGATAGAGGGTGATAATAACCCACCACCCCACCTAATGGCTTGTCTGCCTGGGAAATGACCCCAGTTGTTCATATGGAACAGTTGTTTCCTGGACACCTCTCACAGCACACGTGGGCCAGCAGAGGTGGCTTCTCACTGATGGGGAAATTGTCGGAACTCCTCCTCCTGAACAAAGAGATTTTCTTTGTCCAGTGCCCAAGCCATGTCAGAAACACATGAAGCACAGCCTAAATAGCTCCCATTACTGCTTCTAGATGTACTGACTCAAAAAAAAAATGTTCTTTTTACAAGATATTAGGGATAATTTTCCAGGGATGAATTCTTGTTCCTGAAAGGCAGTCAGTGATGGGTTGTTTTCCAAAAGAAGTTGAAAAAAATATGTTAAATGAAATATGCCTGTCATTTCCGTTGCCAAAAGTATACTTTACCCTTTATTGCTGAGATGCTGCAAATGGCAGGAAGTTGGATGATGGATGACCAGTAGGCTGTAATTCATAAAATATTTTGAGATATTTCAGTATGAAAAGCTCTACAAAAATGCAAGATATTAATAACGAACTTGGCAGCTCATATTTAAGGACAAATTCCCATTAGAGACAAAAATGAAATTGAGATCTAATCTATTCAGGCCATATAATTCAAATAACTGATCTTCAAATAAAATTATGCTCTATCTATTGTGGTGGTCAAACCAGACTCAACTTCGGGAATTTAACTTAATTCCTAGCCAATAAATTTAATTATTGATTTGGGTCTTGAGAAACAAAGAAGACAAATATTTAAGTACTTGGAGAAATCATCTTCAGAGACTCCTTCTCAGTTGTGCCATGTGGGTCCAATTGAGCTGGCTGGAACCAGCTGGAACCAGCTCGGGGCTGCCCAGGCCTCTCCTCACAGAGGCCACCCCTGAAGGTCCCTGCAGCCAGTACCTGGGCACCTGCACTCAGTGCATCTATTTTGTCTGTTTTTCTAATTTTCATATGTATTCCAGGGGATTACACACCTCAGACCCCTGAAGATCTCCTCTGAAGTATTTGTTTTCATTTGCAGTACTCATTATATCAAAACCAAATGAAATCTTGAATGGCATTAAAGTTTTACTTTACTATAAGCAAAATATACAAGCGTATTTTTTTGGCTGATGGGCAATTTAAATCCCTAGGCTATTCACTTTGAGAGAGGTTTGCAAAATTAAAGGGTCTTGCCCTGTTTTTTGTTCTCTGGTGGTTTTGCAATTCTGGCAGTGCAGTTGTAAAACCCATTTACTCCAGGAAGCCTCCAGCTTTCCTATTTTTCATTACCTAAAGAACTCAAATTTGTTTGCTGCGAGTTTTCTTTTGATTTGGTTTGTCAGAAAGGTTCCTAATGTAGCCTGTACTAGTCACATTAGGTGAATCTATATAAATTATAATCATACAATCATAGAACAACCCAGTTTGGAAGCAACCTCAAAAAATCATCTAGTCCAGCCTTTCATGTGAAAGGGAGCTGAAGAAAATCATTTATCACCCTGTTCAATCACATCTGGGAAGCCTCCAGCAATGGGAACCCTACCACATCCCTGGGGAGGTTATTCCAGTGAATGATTGTACTCACCGTAAGAAAATCTCTTTCTTATCTAAAAATGAAGTCTCTCCCAGTGCTTTCTGTATCCATTGCCCCTTGTCTCCTCCATGTGGGTCTTTATGAAAAGAGAGCCTCCATCCTCATTGTAGCTGCCCTGTAAGAACTGGGATACTGTGATGAGATCCTCTTGAGCCTTCTTTTCTCAGATGGAAAGATCTAATTCTGTCAGTCTTTCCCCATGGACAGGTTCTCCAGCCTGATGAGCATGGTCATGGCCCTCCTTTGGAACCTCCCTATCAGTCCATGTTGCCTTTGAATTGTGGGGACTAGAACTGGACACACTACTCCAGGTGTGGCCTGGCAAGTGCCAAGTAGAGTGGGATGACCTCCTCACCTCTATCCCTGTTAGAAATGCCCCTGTGGGAAATGTGGAAACAGTTCAGGATCTAGAACAAATACTGTGCTTTCAGTCAGGAGCAAGAAGAAGGAAGGAAACTGATGTTTTCCAGAAAGCAAACAGTGGAAAAAATTGGCCTGGTATTTGTATCAAATATTTTTATATAATGGCAAATAGTATTTGTCAATAACTTTGCAGAACAAATGGTGTTAACAGAATTGCAGGTTATGATTGTAGTCGTGTGATGACCCTACTAAAGTACAAAACTTTCAAACCTTGTATTTAATATTAACATTTAGAAAAATAATGTAATGAGAACAACAAAAATCTGTGCAAAGGAAATCCTACACTAAAGGGTGTATAAAAGTAAGCTTCATTGTCCTTTAAACCAAACCAATTGCAATAGCTGAAGAATCATTCAAGTACCATATTTTACCTATTTTTCTCACGCTTTTTGTATTTTCACATATAAATATGGAAGATCTCATCTCTACATTTTTGTGCTATTTTACAGAATAAGTGTTATTTTGGAAGATTAACATTTACTACCCAAAGAATAGATCTGGAAGTGCATTTAAATATGTCAAAGAAAGCCTTAACTTTTAAAACTTAAAATATTTCTAGCTTCCACTGTAAATAATCAGTTTGGCTCAGATTAGAGATTCTTTATTGTTTGAGGGAGGTGAATACCCCTCACAGTAACATCTAGTATTTGGCTTGTAACTGAAATATTTGGATGTACAAACCAAAATATGAATCAGTGGAGTAAAAGAAAAAAAAAAAGTATGTCAAATCTGCTGCTTTGTTCTGTTGATGGGAAACAAAATGCTTCAGTTTACATTTCTCACATTCTTTTCGAAGACTTGCTTTGTATGTGCTTTCACTTGTTGGATCATTGCCCTTCATCCTTATTGTTCCTTTTCCATCTGGCAGTGGCCAGTGTGTTTAAGTCTCCAGTACCTTGTGTTGAAGGTCTAGCAGAGACAAATGATATTTCAAAACCAGATGATCTATTTGCTGTACATGGATCCTGAATAGCTTACATAGAATATGGGTTTTTTCCAGCAGTACTACACTTAATCTCAGTTGTTCTTCTTGTGATATGGTATTCCAGCTGCGATGTTTTTCCTCTCCACCTTTAAAATGTTTTAAATTTCCCTTAACAATCATACAATTTATGTTGCATGCAGAAAGGAGAATTTTCAGAGGGCTTTTGACAGCTTACTGCTTTGTGGATTATTGAATGGCATTTTCTCTAACAGTAGGCTGTTTCTCAGATATAAATTTTCTCACACTTCCCTTCAGGATATTTGAGCACTTCAATAATTACTAGAATTTTTTATAATGACAATACTATTTTCTTGCTAGGTACCCTCTCACTAAAATTCCTGAAATGACTGTGTTAATCCTTGCCAGAGACCTTTTCTGAGCAGGTACCAAAGATGGTGTCTTGTACTTCTGTCTTCAAAGGCTAGGAGATAAAGAACAAGAAGATTCTTACCATAATAATGGAAACACATAAGCAACGTTAAATTCTGTAGGCAGATCTAAGCACCTGATTGTAACAGTTTGTACAAAATCTTTAAAAGCTATACCCTTTTAACTTTTAAAAATCCTCAGTAGTACTTACATTAGTACATTTCTTTCAGCACAGTATCTTTGGGTCCAATTATAGACATTTCTACACTCTATTTTCAAGATCCTTAGTTAAAATTTAAGGAATTAGTATAAAGAAGATTTTGCTTCAAATTCAAGCTATTTCAAACTCAGGACACAAGAGTGTCAGAGTGAGGTTCTTTTCAAAGGATGCATATTACTCTTTAACAGGCATCTTATATTATTTCTCATGTCTTGCAAGAGGTGTAAGCCAAACTCTGATATAGAAGCTAATTCATTAGCTCAGAACATAGAGGATTTTGTTATGGCAGGTTCTGAGCCAAACATAGGGCATATGCGAATGTGGCATCCAAGTTTTTCCTTCCTCACAATATGATTGAACCTGTTTTGCCTGGATGTGCTATTTAGCCTGGAATCATGAGCAATGTTCATTCAGCAAGATAAAATTGTTAAACTCTTTCAGTGACATACAATAGAAAATTGTTTCTTGCAGAGTTATCTAAGTTACAGTCATCTATATCAGATTCAAAAGAGTATGACTTATACTTTTGTCATAGTAGCAGCATACCCAGGATCATTTTAATTCATAAATGAGGGTTAAATAGAGACAGATCAGGTTTTATGTATAGCATGTTGTGTCACTAGGAGCTTACACAGTGAGAAAAAACATTAAGTGGGGTTTTTTTTAAATGGCTGGTATTGGTAGTGGTGTCACACCCATGGAAATGAAAGCTGGTCAGCTGTGAGCAAGATTTAGCTCTTCTCTCACCTAGGGCATACGAGCCTTACTCCATAAAAATTCAAAGTCTAAGGTACTTTTCTTTACTCTCTAAAGGGATTTCTAAAGGTATATTTATCTAGATAAAAGGAATTCAGTATTCATAAGTCTATTTTTTCTTCCCTCCTCCCACACCCGTTTTTTTTTACTTGTTAACCATTGCTTTCCTCTTTTACTTCATCGTGAAAATCTCTCACCTTTCAACACTTCGTTGTTTTCTTTTCCACATTCAAATTGTGGGGAAATCTTATGATCTACATAAATGAAAAATTTCAGAACTCTTAGTGATGAATTTTTAATCAGAGTGAAATCAAAGCATTTAAATATACGTATACAAATTAATTCTTTCAGTGGCCTTAAGTAGTAAAAAGGAAGTATGAACTTCCAGCTCACAAAATTAATTTGATGAGGATGCATGTTCTACCATTGCAAATTAGAATTTTTTTTATATTTCTTCACACATTTTTTACAGAATATTTGGAATGTACTGTATTACATTTTATATATGTATATAATATATATACCATGTATACATATTCGGTAAGTGCCCAAATAGTGTGGTAATCATTTATATAGCCAGTGGTGTGGTGTATAAATGCAGACAACAGGCTGAAGATTTTTCAGTTTATTTGTTCACATTTCTCCATTTTTTTAACTTTTCTTTTAAAGAGAAGCAATAAAAATGTAAACATAATGATTTCTTTCCTTATAGTTGAAAAGAAAGTACTGGGAAGAAAATTATTTTCTATGCCAGTCCTTGTTTTTGGAGCCAGCAGCTCTCTGCTGCCCATGGGGTTTTTTTCTGTAATGTTTTATAAGTGACATGCCTTTACTGTTCTGTACATCATAGCAAACGAAGAACAAATTGAGTTCTTCTAAAGCAAAGTATATGCTGCTCTAAAGGGGCATAACTTTTAGTGGGAGAATTTGTGCTGAGCCCAAGATTAGAATTGTAATTTCCTTATTAAATCTTAGAATAGTGTAGATGGTTAAAACTAAATTGTACTTTCTGCTTTCTTGTGCTATGAATTCCACATCAAATTTCTTTCCTTGTACGTTTGTTGTTAGGTGTATGGAACTGTAAATGAGCAACTGTGTTTATGAGAACTATGATATGTATGCTGTGGACCATGAGCCACTGTATGAATTTTAACCAGAAATTAAAAATCAAAAGAAAATCAAAACAATACCAAACGTAGCAATTTACTAGAAAATTCAGCGCACACTAACTTCATTCAGTAACATTATTCAGATGGAAGAGAAACAATTTTATGGAGAATATCAAAACAGTATTATCAGATCTGACACTGATGAACTATGAATCGAAGCCAAATAAGCAGGGATCTTATTTAATTCACTCTTTTTTTACCCACTCAAGCAGTAATTTGCATATCTGCCATGCTTCCATCAGCATTTTGTATTTTCCCACCATATCCCTTGTGCCTGGGATGTTTTAGGTGCCTAAGTACAGGTAAACCCTTAATGGTGTTTTCCAAAATGTTAAAGTAGGATTTCTGTTTGATAGAAGGACTGCAATCTCTTATAGCACTTGAGAAAACTCTGATATAAATCTGCTTGCATCTCTAAGCATTAAAAACAATAGCAAATCTGGTTTTATCAGCCCATTTACTATATAAAAAAATATTGCCTAAAACAGAGGAGACATAGAAACGTTTCTTGGTACCTCCGCCTTTTAACATGGAGCTGTCTTCTCCCTTAACTGGCCTGTAATCTCAGTTTGTAGTCTACTCTGCATTAATTGTATAGCAGAATTAAATGGCTGATTCACTGTCACAGCTGACCTCAATGGGGAGCTGCAATCATTCAGTGCATGGCAGACACCCTTTCAAGACTTGGGAGAGGACATAGCCGGTGTCAACAAAACCTCAGTATTTCCCTGTGACCGTGGTGACATCTTATGATATAAAGGCCCCTTCCCATGCTGAGTCATTTGGAAGCACAGCCCCAGGAGGTCACTCTAAATAGCCATGCTTTGAACAGTTTGTATAACAACATTAAGGACAGGACCAGAGTGGCAGATGTGCAGATAAACACACTGCCTAGCTTTAATCCTGCTTGACAAAGACTGTAAACACTGATGGGTCACCAACCACAGCATGCTACCAGAAATAAAAAAGAACAACAAAACCCCAGTACTGTAGAAGAATCGAGTTAAATTTCCCATGATGTTGATTTCTTCAGGAAATAAGATGACAACTGGGAGAAGTTCAATTTGCTCTTTATGCTGCATCTGAAACCAAAGACTGCCAACAAAAAAAGAAGATGGGGGTTATTGTATTCACTTGGTTTCTGCTAACTTAAGTGAATGAGCCTTGCTGTGAAGCCATGCTCCACAGACTAAATGACACAGAAAGCATATGAAAAGCAGTAACTAAAGGAAGCTGAGATAAACTTGATTTGTATCAGTCTTCTCTAAATTGTTCCATTTCACTTACTGTTTCTGTCTTTCCCCATTCTGACACCAATAAAACTGTATGCACTGAGTGACAGTATTTGACTTGTACACTTTTTATTTTCAGAAAGAGGTAAATTAAGAATATAACAAAATCAGATTTCAATTCAGTAACATAGCCATGTGCATTTTTTAAACCTAACAGCTAATTAAGCCTTATTGATTTTTTAAACATAATCCGTTATGCTTTACTGAGCTCATAATTTTCTTTGAAGTTAAATATTGATTTTTACAATGGCATGCACTGTATAATATGTTAATATAATTTTATTATGTTAATCATTATTATTTTCCCTAAAAGTGAATCATAAAGAAAACAAATATTAGGAGTAGAAATGAGCAAAGTCTGTGATATTAAAGAATTAGTTTATACAATATATCATAATTATGGATGTTGTGAAGTGAGCATTGCCATTCTTAGGCAACACAGTAGCCTCCAATGTGTGGCAATAAAAATTGTAATACCTAATTTTGTCACCTGTTGTGTATTTTTACCATTAATAAGAGTTCTCTGAAACATAAGCAAACATCATAACAACAATAGGTTGATTTCATTCAACAGGTTGTAAAGACTGTGAGAATATTTTTGCCTGTTTCTAAACAGCTCCTTTATTTTACAAAAGGGGTAATGTTAATTATTTGAAGTCATTGTAGTAAGAAATTGAGATTGTTAAGAAATCTGTTAAGAAATCTATTTGTCTTTAAGTATACCTAAGTAACTCAGACATAAATAAAGCAGGAAAAAAA
>NW_022994530.1:0-39389 GCF_012275295.1 Melopsittacus undulatus | reverse complement strand
GCTGGCTCCATCCCTCTGCCTGCGCTGCACGTGCCTGGCTCCCCCCCCTCTCCCATGGATTAAACCCTCTCGCAAGCCAGCGCCCCTCGAGATGCTGTTGTCCTCGCAGCCTGGCTGGTAGATCTGTACTAATGTACCCAGGCCTTAGTGCTCTTCTGCAAGCCCTGGTGACGCAAGGCACAGTGGGTTGAGCAGGTTATGGGGCTCTCTGCCCCCTGTCCCATCCTTTGCTAAGGGGGTTTAGAGCTGCTGAATTTATTGTGGGATGGGTGTTTGCTGACTGGGAACACTGTGGCCAAAGTGGAGTTTTCCTGTGCGGGAGCCAAGCGTTTCTGTGCCTGGGGCAGCAGAGGCTCACGTCTGTGTCCAGGCTCTCGTCTTTGCATCTCCCCCTGTACGTGGGGGTGAGGAAGTTAGGGCATGGGAAAGGGATGGTGGCTGTTGAGCTGGGAGAGAGCAGGGAAGTTCCCAACTTACAACCACCCCCCATGTGTGACCCCCGAGTGGCCCTGTCCTAGGGGTACTGGAGGGCATTCAGCCAGTGCCGGTCCTGGGGCCAGGCTGGATGGGGCCAGTCCTGGCCCTGCTCTGAGCAGGAGCACCTGAATGTCCTGGGGTTGTTTGAGCTGTGCTGAGCCGCCCTCCTTTCCTGGCAGTGCTGCCTTGGGCTGGGAGCGCGTCTGTGAGGTGAGGGTGTGAGAAGAGGGTAACGTCTGTGCTGTCTATGGGGTTTTATTCCCTGCCATCCAAGGCTGCGTAGGCTCTCAGGGAGCAGCAGGAGGTGTTGGAGCAGGCTTCATCCGCAGGGCACCCATGGGAGGGCACAGCTGTGATGTTGCTGGTCCCTGCATCACTCTCCTCTGCCCCACAGCTTCCGTAGGCAGCAGCACCCCTAGGACAGTCAGGCTCCCCTCTGGAGCAGGGCTGCACATCCCGGGTCCCACAGATGCTGCCCTTTAGGTCCAGCTCCGCTTTGTGAGGAGCGCTGGTTTGCAGGCCTGTGAGTGAGTGTCAAGTGCCGGCAGTGGAAGGGGTTTTCCTGGGATGACTTTTGCTGTTTCAGGTGTTCTGGTACCTGCTGAGGTGCTGTCCACTGACAGGGCGAGGTGCAGGTATGCTGGCAATAGGGATAACGTCATCTCCGGTCCCAGGCAGGAAGGGCCATCAGAGCTCCTTGGAGTCAGTGGCACCGCTCTGAGCATTAAATACATATCCAGCAGCGCACACTTCCCATGCATCCCCTCATGAAGGACTTACTTAACCAGGCCCCCTTGCTGTGTCAGTCTGTGTGCTTCTGTACCCGTGTGTCAAGGGGCTGGGCTCTTTACTGCCTTGCAGGCTGCATCTGGCTGCAGAGACCGTTCTGTGTCCCCACTGTGCCCTGTCCCACTGAGCCAGGGAGGGAGGCGGTTGGGAATGCAGGTGGGTGATGGCCTGGTTTAGGCTGGGATAGAGCTCGTTTGCTTCCCATGAGCTGGCTCAGCGCTGCACTTCGGGTTTTGTCTGAGACTGATGCTGATAACATCAGATAGAGCTCATTTGCTTCCCCCGAGCTGGTGCAGTGCTGTGCTTTGTGTTTTGTCTGAGACTGATGCTGATAACATCAGCAGTGAGGTTTTAGCTCTTGCTGTGTGGTACTTAGCCCGGATCCCAGGACTTGTCAGACTCTTGCGCTGTGCCAGTGAGAGGGGCACTGGAAGCTGGGAGGGAGCAGAGCCAGGACACCTGTCCCAAGGAGCCAAAAGGATCATCCCATCCCACAGCACGTCATGCCCAGATAGGAACTGGGGGGTTACCTGGAAGGCGCGATCGCTGCTTGGGTCGGGCTGGTATCGGTTGGTGGCTGCTGAGCCATTGCATTGTGCATCACTTGTGTTCATTGGTTTTAACCTTCCCTTTGTCCCCTTTAGCTTTACATTTCTGTCCCCTTGTTACTTCCCTTATCATTATTAGTAGTAGGACTTGTGTTATCATGTATTTAATTTATACTATGCATTTTCTGTTGTATATTTGTTAAGTTCTGGGCCCCTCACTACAAGGGAGACATGAAGGGGACTTGGGCACTGGTGGGGAAGGGCAGGAGCACAGCACATTGCACTCTAAGCATCATCTTGCCTTTGAACCCTGCAGGTGCCCATGGGCTGGAGGCCGTGAGCATGGAGAGGCAAGGGCTGCCTGAGCAGCGGACGGTGAAGAGACAGATGGGACATCGTTGGAACGCAGGCCCAAGGAGAGGCCCCGTGCAGGTAAGGACACACTGGGACACAGTGTAGGGTATTTGCAGGTTGTCCTCTTGGCAGGGATCCAGGCAGTAGTTAAGGGGTGCAGGCAGTGGCAGGAGGGAAGTGTAGGTCAGGCTGGGTAGCTGCAGTGCAATTTGCCTATTGCAGGTTTCAGGGTGGGAAGCATAGGGGTTAGATGGTATAACAAAGGTGTTAGTTTGGGTAGTGCTGGTGTCACTTTGGGTATTACAGGTGTTAGGTTGGATCCTGTAGGGTGGCACTTTGGGAACCAGAGGTGTCAGGCTGGTAGAGTATGTGGCACTTGAGGTGCATTAGGTTGGCTGTCATAGGTGTTAGATTGGTAGTGTCAGTGTTTACTTTGGGTGTCATAGGTGTTAGGTTGGGTATCATAGTGTTAGGCTGGGTATTGTGGGTGGCACTTTGTGTAGTACAGTTGTCAGGGTTGGATCCTGTGGTAGGTGGCACTTGGGAACCACAGGTGTTAGGTTGTGTAGCATAGGTGGCACTTGAGGTGGCATTAGGTTGGCTGTCATAGGTGTTAGATTGGGTAGTGTCAGTGTTACTTTGGGTGTCATAGGTGTTAGGTTGGGTATCATAGTGTTAGGCTGGGTATTGTGGGTGGCACTTTGTGTATTACAGTTGTCAGGTTGGATCCGGTGGTAGGTGGCACTTTGGGAACCGCAGGTGTTAGGTTGGGCAGCAGAGGTGGTACATTGGGCATTGGAGGTGTCAGGCTGGGTAGAGTAGGTGGCACTTGAAGTGGTGTTAGGTTGGATATCATTGGTGTTAGCATGGCTGCTGTGGGTGGCACTTTGGGAACCAGAGGGGTTAGGTTGGGTGTTGTAGGTGGCACTTGGGGTACTGTAGCTGTTAGGCTGGGTACAGTAAACGGCACTTTGGGTAGTGAGGTATCAGGCTTGGTACTATGGGTGGCACTTTGGGAACCAATTGTGTTAATTTGGGTAGCAAAGGTGGCACTTTTGACTCAGGGTTAGCACAGCTTTATTAGACTGGCTCCATCAGAGGTGCTTGGAAGTTGGACAACTCTTGCTCAGCACTAAAGGCTGACATGGGAGATGGCATCATCCAGGTGTGTGGACTGCCAGGTGCAAGGTGATGTTTTGTGCTCATGGTGTGAGGGGGTTCTTAGGAGGAGGAGGACAAAGAAGATGCAGGAGGCAGCCATTGAAGTCTGTGTGTGGAAAGGAGGTTTATTCCATCCCACAGGATGAAGGCTGTTATTTGGAGGATCTGCACAGCTGTGGGCATGTGGTGCCAGCTGGGAAAAGCCAGGGAAGCAAAGGCCCTGAGGAGAGAACAGGCACAGTCTGCCCATGCTCCACATACCAGTGGAGAAGCAGAAGATGATACAGGACAGATAGGAAGGATGCAGCATGGCCACAGTGTGGGGCTAGGAGTGCCACAAGGCCAAGATGTGTGGGGAGGAAGCAGGTTGGGCAGGTGGTGGGTAGGAAAGGTGGCCAGTGGCAGACGCATGAAGAGATTGGTGGTGATGGGTGTTCTTCTTGCAGGGACAGGTCGAGCACCCCGGGATGGTCCCTGAAGAGAGCTGCGATTCCAGAAGGGATACGACGTTTGGGACGGACTCTGGACAGGTATAAGAACCCCCTCCCTCCCCCCCTAGCCCATCCCCTCCAGAGCAGAGGGAAGGGGTTGGGGGGACGGAAGGGGTTAGGGGAGGGGATGGGGGAGGGGCTTAGGGGGGGGCAGGGAGGGGCTTCCACTAAGGCCCCTCCCTGCCCCCCCTAAGCCCTCTGGGGAGGGAGGGAGGGAGTTAGGGGGGGAGGAGGGCCTCCCTCCCCCCCTAACTCCCTCCTGGGGGGGGTGGGGGGGAGGGAGGGGGGTGGGGGGGGGGTGAAGGAGGGGACTGCTGTACTGCTGTCTTTGTATATTATAGAGATGTCTTATCTGGAGGACAGAGTGTCCGGGTCCCCCTGGTTCCCCCCCCCCCCCACCCGCCCCCCCCCTCCCCTCCCACCCCCCCCCTCCCCCTCCCACCCCCCCCCCTCCCCTCCCACCCCCCCAACCCCCCCCACCCCCACCCCTCCCTCCCTCCCCTCCCCCCCCTCCCCTCCCACCCCTCCGTCCCCCCCCCGCCCCCACCACCCTCTACCCCTTTTCCTACCCGCCTCCCACCCCCCCTCCCACCCCCCCAACCTAACACCTACAGTACACAAAGTGCAACCCAAGTTGTCCAACTTCCAAGCACCTCAGATAGAACCAGTCTAATAAAGCTGTGCTAACCCTGAGTCAGAAGTGTCACCTTTGCTACCCAAATTAACACAATTGGTTCCCAAAGTGCCACCCATAGTACCAAGCCTGATACCTACACTACCCAAAGTGCTGCTTATGATACCCAGACTAACAGCTACAGTACCCCAAGTGCCACCTACAACAGCCAACCTAACCCCTCTGGTTCCCAAAGTGCCACCCACAGCAGCCAAGCTAACACCAATGATATCCAACCTAACACCACTTCAAGTGCCACCTACTCTACCCAGCCTGACACCTCCAATGCCCAATGTACCACCTCTGCTGCCCAACCTAACACCTCTGGTTCCCAAAGTGCCACCTACCACAGGATCCAACCTGACAACTGTAATACACAAAGTGCCACCCACAATACCCAGCCTAACACTATGATACCCAACCTAACACCTATGACACCCAAAGTAACACTGACACTACCCAATCTAACACCTATGACAGCCAACCTAATGCCACCTCAAGTGCCACCTACTCTACCCAGCCTGACACCTCCAATGCCCAATGTACCACCTCTGCTGCCCAACCTAACACCTGCGGTTCCCAAAGTGCCACCTACCACAGGATCCAACCTGACAACTGTAATACACAAAGTGCCACCCACAATACCCAGCCTAACACTATGATACCCAACCTAACACCTATGACACCCAAAGTAACACTGACACTACCCAATCTAACACCTATGACAGCCAACCCAATGCCACCTCAAGTGCCACCTACTCTACCCAGCCTGACACCTCTGGTTCCCAAAGTGCCACCCTACAGGATCCAACCTAACACCTGTAATACCCAAAGTGACACCAGCACTACCCAAACTAACACCTTTGTTATACCATCTAACCCCTATGCTTCCCAACCTGAAACCTGCAATAGGCAAATTGCACCTGCAGCTACCCAGCCTGACACCTACACTTCCCCTCCTGCCACTGCCTGCACCCCTTAACTACTGCCTGTATCCCTGCCAAGAGGACAACCTGCAAATACCCTACACTGTGTCCCCAGTGTGTCCTTACCTGCACGGGGCCTCTCCTTGGGCCTGCGTTCCAACGATGTCCCATCTGTCTCTTCACCGTCCGCTGCTCAGGCAGCCCTTGCTCTCCATGCTCACGGCCTCCAGCCCATTGGGCACCTGCAGGGTTCAAAGGCACAAGATGATGCTTAGAGTGCAATGTGCTGTGCTCCTGCCCTTCCCACCAGCCAAGTCCCCTTCATGTCTCCCTTGTAGTGAGGGGCCCAGAACTTAACAATATACAACAGAAAATGCATAGTATAAATTAAATACATGATAACACAAGTCCTACTACTAATAATGATAAGGGAAGTAACAAGGGGACAGAATGTAAAGCTAAAGGGGACAAAAGGGAAGGTTAAAACCAATGAACACAAGTGATGCACAATGCAATGGCTCAGCAGCCACCAACCGATACCAGCCCGACCCAAGCAGCGATCGCTGCCTTCCAGGTAACTCCCCCCAGTTCCTATCCTGGGCATGACGTGCTGTGGGATGGGATGATCCTTTGGCTCCTTTGGGACAGGTGTCCTGGCTCTGCTCCCTCCCAGCTTCCAGTGCCCCTCCTCACTGGCACAGCGCAAGAGTCTGACAAGTCCTGGGATCAGGCTAAGTACCACAGAGCAAGAGCTAAAACCTCACTGCTGATGTTATCAGCATCAGTCTCAGACAAAACCCGAAGTGCAGCGCTGAGCCAGCTCATGGGAAGCAAACGAGCTCTATCCCAGCCTAAACCAGGCCATCACCCACCTGCATTCCCAACCGTCTCCCTCCCAGGCTCAGTGGGACAGGGCACAGTGGGGACACAGAACGGTCTCTGCAGCCAGATGCAGCCTGCAAGGCAGTAAAGAGCCCAGCCCCTTGACACACGGGTACAGAAGCACACAGACTGACACAGCAAGGGGGCCTGGTTAAGTAAGTCCTTCATGAGGGGATGCATGGGAAGTGTGCGCTGCTGGATATGTATTTAATGCTCAGAGCGGTGCCACTTGACTCCAAGGAGCTCTGATGGCCCTTCCTGCCTGGGACCAGGACATGACGTTATCCCCTATTGCCAGCATCCCTGCACCTCGCCCTGTCAGTGACAGCACCTCAGCAGGTACCAGAACACCTGAAACCAGCAAAGTCATCCCAGAAAACCCCTCCACTGCCGGGCACTTGACACTCACTCACAGGCCTGCAAACCAGCGCTCCTCACAAAGCGGAGCTGGACCTAAAGGGCAGCATCTGTGGGGACCCGGGATGTGCAGCCCTGCTCCAGAGGGAGCCTGCCTGTCCTAGGGGTGCTGCTGCCTACGGAAGCTGTGGGGCAGGAGGAGAGTGATGCAGGACCAGCAACATCACAGCTGTGCCCCTCTCCCTGGGTGCCCTGCGGGATGAACCCTGCTCCACACCTCCTGCTGCTCCCTGAGAGCCTACGCCAGCCTGGGATGGCAGGGAATAAAACCCCATAGACAGCACAGACGTTACCCTCTTCTCACACCCTCACCTCACAGACGTGCTCCCAGCCCAAGGCAGCACTGCCAGGAAAGGAGGGGGCTCAGCACAGCTCAAACAACCCCAGACATTCAGGGTGCTCCTGCTCAGAGCAGGGCCAAGACTGGCCCCATCCAGCCTGGCCCCAGGACCGGCACTGGCTGAATGCCCTCCAGTACCCCTAGGACAGGGCCACTCGGGGTCACACATGGGGGGTGGGTGTAAGTTGGAACTTCCCTGCTCTCTCCCAGCTCACAGCCACCATCCCTTTCCCATGCCCTAACTCCTCACCCACACGTACAGGGGGAGATGCAAAGACGAGAGCCTGGACACAGACGTGAGCCTCTGCTGCCCCCAGGCACAGAAACGCTTTGGCTCCCGCACAGGAAAACTCCACTTTGGCCACAGTGTTCCCAGTCAGCAAACACCCATCCACACCAATACATTCAGCAGCTCTAAACCCTTCCTTAGCAAAGGATGCTGACACAGGGGGCAGATGCAGCCCCATAACCTGCCTCAACAGCCACTGTTGCCTCTGGCGTCACCAGGGCTTGCAGAAGAGCACCTAAAGGCCTTGGGTACATTAGTACAGATCCTACCAGCCAGGCTGTCGAGGACAACAGCATCTCGAGGGTGCGCTGGCTTTGCCTTGAGCAGGTTTAATCCCATGGGATGAGCGGGTGGGAGCCAGGCACGTGCAGCGCAGGCAGGAGGGATGGAGCCAGCCCCAAACACATCCGTGCAGCTCAAGCCAACCTGCGGTGTCCTGCACATACCATGAGCTGCCTGCACATAAAGCACTCCCGGACCTGCCCTGACAAGCACATCCCGCAGAGCTGCTGTGCCTTGAGATGGGGACACCTCTCCCGACACCCTCGCTAGGCTGAGCTGACACGGGGCTCCCTGCGGGCTACAGAGCGAGGGATGAGAGGCACTCGCCCACCCCTGCTCCAGGGACACGGCCCCATAGAGACGGGCGCTGCCCACAGGAGGGACGATCCCACCTGGAGCACTGTGCAAAGGTGACAGCTCCTCGGACACCTCCCGCCCCCAGCACCGGCTCCTGCCCCGCCTGCTCCCTTCCCACCCGCTCGGACCCTTCCTGCTCTGGAGCCACAGCATTCCCTGCTCTAGAGCCGCAGCATTCCCGGCTCTGGAGCCGCAGCATTCCCTGCTCTAGAGCCGCAGCATTCCCTGCTCTGGAGCCGCAGCATTCCCTGCTCTAGAGCCGCAGCATTCCCTGCTCTGGAGCCGCAGCATTCCTGGCTCTGGAGCCGCAGCATTCCCGCTCTAGAGCCGCAGCATTCCCTGCTCTGGAGCCGCAGCATTCCCGGCTCTGGAGCCGCAGCATTCCCTGCTCTGGAGCCGCAGCATTCCCGGCTCTAGAGCCGCAGCATTCCCTGCTCTGGAGCCGCAGCATTCCCGGCTCTGGAGCCGCAGCATTCCCTGCTCTACAGCCGCAGCATTCCCGGCTCTAGAGCCGCAGCATTCCCGGCTCTGGAGCCGCAGCATTCCCGGCTCTGGAGCCGCAGCATTCCCGGCTCTCCTCCGCTCCCTCCCGTGCTGCTCTCGACTGCTCCTGAGCCCGGAGCTCCCTCCTGCCCCGGCCGCTCTGCCCCCTCTGCCCCTCCCTCGAGCCCCGCTTTGCTTCCTCAGACAGCAGGAAAACGCCACAGCCCCAGCTCGGATCCGCCATCCAAGCCCAGCCCAGGGACGGCAAACTCTGCCCTCAGGCCTGCAGGGACTCCCTTCACAGAGCACCGCAAGGAAAGGGATGCGGTAAAGGGTTCCTTTAACGGTCTGAGCCATTCATTCTAAACAGGGCCTGTGCTGAGGGTCTCTGTCAGCTCTCAGCCTGCCCTGGTTGGAGGGGTTCCCTGTGCCTACAAGTGAGGATGTGCTCTCATCTCATCTTCAGCCTGGTTCAGTTCACAACATCCATTAGCACTGAACACTGCTGATCCATATTCCTATTGAGCTAATGAGAAGCAGAAGCTGCAGCTCCAAAGGCAAAGGGGGCCACGGGCAAACTTCCAGCCTGCAGAGAAGCAGAGCATCCCACCCCTATGATCCCAACAAGACCCTCACAGAGCCAAGGATGGAGCTGGGACATGGAGCACAGCGGCTATGGGAAGGAGAGCTCGCCTGCAGGGATGCTGAGGCATGAGGAGAAGCTGGGATGGTGCTCCTGGGGTTTGGAGACTGGGATCTAAGAGCCAGGGGTGTGAGCAGTGCCCAGGCCTCATCATCACAGGCACTGCAGAGCAGCTCTGCTCACACACGTGGGCCTTGGGCCACCACAGCACCCTCGGGTGCAAGCAGGGCAGCACAGCCAGGGTGCTCTGGCTCATACAGACACTAAGGGGCTGCTGCCCTCAGCTGCACTCAAGCCCCTGCTGCTTTCTGCTCCTCCAAGGAGGCCTTCACAAGGACCCACATGAGATGTGGGCACACAGCGTGACCCAAGGGATGGCTTCCAGGATCAGCACACAGGACAGACACAATGGAGGTTCAGTTACTGGTTAGCAAAGCCCCTCTCTAACGGCTGACACTGGGATTCAGGAGGCCCTGACACATCCCACCTCTCTTCTGCAAGCTCAGATCTGTTTCCCTCTCCCCTCTCAAGCTACGCAGATTCCTCCTCTGACTGAAACATAAGGACCACACTGTCAGCAGGAGGAGGGACAGGGACAAAGAGGTGCAGCAGCACCATCAGTGCTGAGCCCTGCACTGGAGAAACCCAGTGCTTGTCCTCACTTCTGCCAAGCACCCCACAGCCCATGCACACGATGCGGCCTCAGCCATAGGGAAGGAGCTCAGCAGAGCCATGGGGAGATGATCCCCTTTACACAAAGGGGTTATTTGGGGTTGCATGGACCTGGCAGGTCAGGCAGTGCCACCGCTCTCCCATTCACTCTCTGGAACATGGTGTTATTTCCATGTCCAGTCTATGGAGCTGCTCTAAATCCCATCTCATTGGGCCATCCTTGCCTGCTTTACTGTCATTACACCAGCCCAGATGCTACGTTATTCCCCCCATCCCAATTCCAACACACACACATGAAACCAGTGCCAACAAAACAGCTGCCCAGTCAGAATATCATCTCACTTTATTAATCCTTTTATTAGTTTTCACCCCATATGATCACAATTCCATAGATTCCCAATTTGCTGGGAAGAGGCAGAGGGAAGGAGGGGGGAATAACGTAGCGTCTTTTCCCCCTTTTCTTTAGCACTGCACTGATGCATCACACGTCAGGGTCTCTTGCCAAAAGCCTCCTCTTTCTGCAGGGAAAAGCTGCTGGGAAGGAAGTTTTGCTCCGAGCTCTAATCCCAGATTTCTTCAGGCTTCCCACGGCTCCTCCTGTGCTGGAGCACAAGAGAGAGCGCGTCCTCCGGGCTATCCCAGCACACCGGTCTGGTGCTCACCCAGCCTTGCACATCTATGGCACAGTGATGGAAACTGCCTTTAACAAGAGGAAATCACCTGCAGGGATTGCAAAAGGAAATGTCCCATAAGGTGGAAGGAGCCCACAACTAAAGCCAAAATGCAATCTTACACCTAGGGGAGGATGTAACTGCTGGAACACTGTGGGCAAATCACATGGAGACTCCACTGAAGGCACAGAACCTCAAGGGACAGTGACTTCAGGCCATTAGGGCCTGGACATAGGGCAAGGAGAAAGGACGTACCTTCGGCCATCACCTCAAAGGGGCATCCCAGTCACAACAGCACAAGCCCAGGGCTCAGCACCAGCACCTGTGGCCAGTTTGGGGCTCCCTGGGCTTGTTTTCTCCCTGGGCCTCGATTGGTTGGTGTGAAAAATGGGGATGCCAACAGCCCTCCAACAGTGGCAATCTCTGCATTCACAGCACCTTCATACACAGCCCAGCCCCAAGCGCCTCTCATCTCTGATGCGAGCTTGAGGTGTACACAGAATAACCTGGCTCTGGCACAGACTTTGACAGCACAAAGGTGAAAAGTGAATTTCACAAATCCAGACCACATGAATTAATCAACTGCTGAAGCCCCTGCTAAACTGAATGGGCTCATTGCCCTGCAACCAAGCACACAGCTGGAACAGCTGCAAAACACTGCTCATCTGTCCCACATCCCCTCCTCACCAGTGAATTCTTCCATCCCCTTTTTCCTTCCCATATCAATGCCTTCCACAATAACAAGGGCTCCTGCCCACTGCCCACACTCAGTTGGTACTCTTGACTTCAGTCACCTCAGTGAGCATCTCCCCCCAGGACCACAGCCCCATCACACTCTGCCAGAAGCTCTCATTGACACTTGGCTCTTTCATTATTACCTTTAAAGATTCAATCACTTCCACCTCAAGGGAAGCACTCTGGGAACTGCCAAGGCCCAGAGGACACATTCATGTGCCCCATCAATGTGCTTTAGGGTTACAGGCACCTCAACCCAGCTGACTCTCCCTCACCACACTGCCCCACCACAGCATCCATCCATTGCCATCACTTTCCACTTGGTTATTCCCTTTCATCTTTGCAAACCTGATCATGGCATTTAAATATTGCTGTGAAATTTCAAGTTCTGGAAGGAATTTTAAGGGGTTTTAAGTTCTTTTCTCTTTTTAAAGGGAGGGGGAAGAACAAGAAAGTGCTAATTTCCTTCCCCATTGCCTCCATTCATTCCTCTGTTCTCAACAACATTGGTTTTACACTCACCAGCCTGACTACTCCACAAGAAAGGTGTATTCCTTCCTATTACATTCTAGCTCCCCCTCATGGTGTGACTCCAACCCTGACGTGCTCAGTAAAACCCCAAGTCATTTAAAGGTTAGGGAAGAGCATAATCCTCCATGTTCCCCTGGAAACAGCATTACACAAACTGCTAGAACCAGAGTAGAGGAAGCCTCCAAACACAGAGCATCAAACCCAAACCCACACAACAATCAGCCACCAAACACCATTCCTCACCTTGTTTGCACCATCCCTAAAAGCAGATGGCATCAGCCCTTTGCTTGCTCATGAGCACTCCCTCCATCCATTTGCCTCCTCCCAACTCAGCCTCCAGCTGAACCAGCACAAAACATGTCCCTGACCAACACAACCCTTACAGCCTGCACTGGCCACTGAACCCCCAGCAAAAGGAAGGTGGACAGGGAGCTGCCACACTTCACATCAGGGGTTACCAGCTCCTGCAAGGGTTAGAAATGTTCTTCCCAGGCTGACAGAAACCCCTTCCTTAACCAAAGAGAGCAATGAGACCTCCTTCAGAACAAGCTTGAAGAACTCAAAGTCATTTCCAAGTCACCAAGCACCCATCTCCCTTGCTTCAGCTCACACCACTACAGGACTTCTTCCTGCTCTCCTTCTACCACACACATCCAAGCACCAGTAAACACCAGCAAAGACCTTTACATCTCCCATCATATTCCCAATACACCGAGATCTTTCTCCAGAAGCTTTTCCAGTTAATAAAATGGTCCCAGACAAATTCTGCTTGTTATATAGACAGAGCCAGCCTTGCTTGGGATCTCTCCCAAACACACTTCAGCAGCAGCATAAGGAACAGCATCCTTTGCAGACAGAGCTGAGGCTGATACGAACACAGGCATTTTCTAGAGAGAAACGTGCCTCAGATCTCTCACCAATATGTCCATTCAGAGCTAAACCACAATTTCTCAGCTGCTTCTGGGTAATACATGGGGGTAACTTGGAACTAAAGCCATTTTACACTTATGGATGATGTGTAAAAGCATAGAGGTGTCACTTACTGTCAGACGATCCCATTTCTGGTACATAGGGAGAGGATGGAAGGTATTCATCCCAGCAGTCTTCCCTGGATTGCCTCTGGTCTTGCTCTGGAGGATCACGTGCAGACAGGAGCAGCATCAAGGCTGAGGGAACACAAACAAGCATTGACAACATTAGCCCAGCAAAAGCCTTGCTGGAGTGGTATAAACCTATGTGCAGGTACAATTCAGCATCACCAAAGCTCTTGGAAGCATCAGGGAGTGCAACAAGAGGGAAAGGCTCTTTTGGACAGACACGAACCTCTCAGGCCCAGCAGCAGGGATCATTCATATGTAACTCAACTACACTCTACAGGATGCAGCTTCTGTAAAACCCCAACTGTGCAGACACAGGGAACAGATTGCCCAGCACACACAGAAAGTCCATCAGGATCCTCCAACACTTCCTCAGCCAAAACCCACTCCCATCTCTTGGACAATCCACAACATCCACCAGCTTCCAGGCTGCATCCAGACCGGCCTTCTTGCCTGCTGCACATCCTGAAGCAGGATTTGCCCTTAAGCTTTTGTTAGCTTCCCAAATAGCATCGCAACCCTCCCTTTGAGAACAGCAGTGCCAATACAGCTTCCTCCCTCAGCCAGCAGACACCACAAAGGGAAAGCAGGAAAGGCATTTAGGGGTGGGATGCTGCGAACCACGAGATATGAGAAGAAGCTCCTGCAGAATATATGGAGGAAGGGAGGGACGTGAATGCCAGTAATGCCCAACTGCAGCAAGCGCCTTCTCTGCCTCCAGTACCTTTCATTACAAGCACTGCAGCCTCCAACAGGCATCTCCCTGATGCTTGCACCAGCAGGGACCCTGCAGATGACCCAGCAGCTCCGTGCCTCAGTTTCCCCTCTCACAGACACAGCAAGGGGGCTCTGGGTAGGCTGAGATCAGGTGTGGGTAGGAGCTCATCAGCCCTCGGGCCCAGGCACTTGTTTCTACAGCACCTGGGGACCCCAGGAGTCATTCTCTTTGCTCTGGGCTATCCCAGCCTCGGGCAGCAGCTGAGGGAGAGCAGAGGAGGCACAGGACCCATGGAAAGGGCTCAGGCTCAGCTCTTCTACAGACTCATTGGGAAGCTCTGATCTGGAGCCGCCGGGAGCTCTCGGGAAGGGGCCGGGGATGGCCCCGGGACACGGAGAACCGGATGCACCAGGACCCCACACTCACCCCAATGCAGGAGCCGCCGGAGCCACGCCCCGGCTTAGCCGGTGCTCGCCTTTTATATAGGTGGCGCGTGCGTCACCCCGTGACTCCGCCCACAACCAACATACCCCGCCCCCTAATTAGCCAGGCCCCGCCCCTCTCGGCGATGCCGCCCGGGTCCTATCGCCCGCCTGCTCCTCCCCTGACCGCGGTGTCCCCACAGCCCCATCATCCGCAGCCGCCACCCCCGTACCCATCTGAGCCTCTGATCTCTCCCTCCTGCTTCCTCCCGGGCACAACACGCGGAGCTTGGGGAAAGCTCCTTGTGCACAAAAGTCCAGACCCTGCTCCTGGCCATACAGGAACATACAAAGGCCACTTACTATAACCTGGCGTGGAGACAGTTCTCACAGGAGAATGGATATTTGGTACATGAGCTCTGAATAACTCCGAGGGATACAGCAAGGCCGTGGGAGGCCTGAGGAAGCCTAAGCAAGCAAGATAAGAAGAAGCTGTAATTCACTGAGTTATGAGAACTGTGGACTGTTGGCAAGCGTTCGAGGTCAAGTTCTCACCCCTGTGCTTAACCAATTCTATGTTAGTCACTAAGGGTCTTCAAGACAAGTATCCAATCATTATATGCCAGATTACTGTAGGTGTGTGTAAGCAATAGTATATAAGGAGTTAATGCTTTGCAATAAAGGGCTTCTTGTCTGATCATATTGGTCTCTGACTGAGTCCTTTCCGCGGCAGACCCTCATCTCTATAATAAAAGAGTATTCTCAAGTTCTTGATGCTAAGAAAGATTTTGGTGTATTTTAATGCCAGGAGTGTTTAAGAAAATGTTTATGAGTGCATCAGATCTAGGGCCAGGTGAGGCTGAGAGCTTCCAGCAGGGCTGTGGTTGGTTTCTAATGCACTGCCTTTACAGTTCTGGGACCTGCTTTTAAAACACTCCCATCACAGGATAAAACTTGTCTTGGAGGACTACAAGGAGATCTTTGAGGCTTTGCCATTCCCAGACAAGCAGAGGTGATTCGGAGAAAACTCCAGGAACAAACTTGCCAACAAAGTTTTCAAGCTGACAAGCAGGTATTCTTTATTGCAGCACCAGGAGACACGGGGGATAGCTCCTCCTAACGTGTGTCTCCCTATTGCTCTACAGGCCATCCTTATATAGTCCCTGGGCATACATACATAGTCATGAGGCTACGTATGGATTACATCACTTTCCAGAAAGCTCCCCGCATGCATACAGAATTGTGGTGGTCTCTGAGGGGTGTTTACTTCTTCCAACAATCTTCATCACTTCTGGCAGCCTTTGAAGTACGCGCAGTAGATGCTCATACCAGTTTAATTGGTTCACTAGCACCAGAGACATAATAATCCCCCTATCCTCCTACTTATCAGTTAGTTTACCCACAGCCTATCCTGGACACCTGCTATTCCCAGATACTCCTTATCCCTGTGTCCTGTTTTTCTAGACTGTTTTTCTTAAGACCACATCAACTATAACGATTTATCTTGTGCCAGTATGTTCTCTAGCTGTACTCTATTTTTTCTATGTATTATGCACCTCAGTAATTTTCCACTGCTACTGTTACAAAGCCATTGAACTTAACATTGCTTAAAACTAATTCTAAAGGTTTATAAATTCCATTTTGTGATTTTCTGTTCCCCTTGTTTCACCTGCTTAACTTAGTTCAGTTAGCCTTGGTTAACCTGGATTAGCCTATCCTCAGTTAGCCTGGATTAGCCTAGCCTGGATTAGACTGGGTTAGCCTACCCTATCGTAGCCTATCATAGGTTAACCTAGATTAACCTAGTCTAGCCTGGGTTAACCTGGATTAGCCTGACCTAGTCTAGCCTTGTTTAGCATGGGTTAGCTTAGCCTAAGGTACCCAGGGTTATTCTAGCCTGGGTTAGCCTAGCCTTGGTTAACCTGGGTTAGTCTAGTCTAGCCTAGCCTGTGCCTAACCTGTGTTAGCCTTGGTTAACCTGGAGTAGTTTAGCGTAGCCTAGCCTAGTCTTGCTTAGCCTGGGTCAGCCTAGCCTAGGGTACCCAGGGTTATTCTAGCCTGGGTTAGCCTAGCCTAGCCTGAGTTGGGTTAGCCTAGCCTTGCCTGGGTTACCATATCCTAGCCTAGCCTTGCCTAGCCTTTGTTAACCTGGATTAGCCTAGCCTAGCCTAGCTTTGTTTAGCCTGTGTTAGTCTGAGCTAGCCTAGGCTAGCCCACCCTGGTTTAGCCTAACCTAATCTAGACTGGATTAGCCCATCCTAGCCTAGCCTGTCTTAACCTAGCCTGAGTTACCCTGGGTTAGCCTGGTTTAGCCTAGCCTAGCCTAGCCTGGGTTGGCTTAGCCTAGCCTTGCCTAGCTTACCATATCCTAGCCTAGCCTAGCCTAGCCTTGCCTAGCCTTTGTTAACCTGGATTAGCCTAGCCTAGCTTTGTTTAGCTTGGGTTAGCCTGAGTTAGCCTAGGCTAGCCTAGCCTGGTTTAGCCTAACCTAATCTAGACTGGATTAGCCCAGCCTAGCCTAGCCTGGGTTACCCTGGGTTAGCCTGGTTTAGCCTAGCCTGGCCTAGCCTAGACTGGGTTGGCATAGCCTGGGTTAGCCTGGGTTAGACTAGCCTACACTAGCCTAGCCTTGGTTTGCAAACATTATTTGGGAATGTTGCTTAGGAGGAAACACTTTCAGCAGAGGCGTTTCATGAATCTGAATCACAGAGTTATAGAATAGTTCGGGTTGGAAAGGACCTTAAGATCATCCAGTTCCAACCCCTGCCATGGGCAGGGACACCTCACACTAAACCATATCACCCAAGGCTTCATCCAACCTGGCCTTGAACACTGCCAGGGATGGAGCATTCACAACCTCCCTGGGCAACCCATTCCAGTGCCTCAGCACCCTCACAGGAAAGAATTTCTTCCTTATATCCAGTCTAAACCTCTGCTGTTTAAGTTTTAACCTGTACCCCTTGTCCTATCACTACAGTCCCTAATGAATAGTCCCTCCCCAGCATCCCTGTAGGCCCCCTTCAGATACTGGAAGCTGCTATGAGGTCTCAATGCAGCCTTCTCTTCTCCAGGCTGAACAGCCCCAACTTTCTCAGCCTGGCTCCATACAGGAGGTGCTCCAGTCCCTGATCAGCCTCGTGGCCTCCTCTGGACTTGTTCCAACAGTTCCATGTCCTTTTGATGTTGAGGACACCAGAACTGCACACAATGCTCCAGGTGAGGTCTCATGAGAGCAGAGCAGAGGGGCAGGATCACGTCCTTTGCCCTGCTGGTCACGCTCCTTTGGATGCAGCCCAGGATACGGTTGGTTTCTGGTCTTCTAGCTCACACTGAAGCCAGTTGATGTTCATTTTCTCATTGACCAACACCCCCAAGTCCTTCTCCTTGGGCTGCTCTGAATCTCTTCTCTGCCCAACCTGTAGCTGTGCCTGGGATTGCTCCGACCCAGGTGTAGGACCTTGCACTTGGCATGGTTAAACTTCGTGAGTTATATGCCCATAGACAGAAATGTGCTGAGAAAACACAGGATGACAGAGCTCTGCTGGCCAGTCAGCCTAGAAAGTAAAGTATTATAACAGTGGATTGCATAGCAGGCTTTACACACTAAGAAAGCGAATAATGAATGCTTTTTTCACTCACACATTGGCAATGCTTTCGGACAGCTATTGATAAAGACTCCCCATCTCCTTCAAGCTGTAAATGCCAATTTTCAGTTCAGCATCACAAACACACTTTTATGTTATTTCTGCCCCAGACGCACTGACCCATCCTTACCCAAAACTCACCTGCTAATACCTTGTCCACCCAGTCAGTCTGGGGAGATTCTGCCTAGTTTGTTTTGCCATCAGTTCTGCAGTGAGCAGCTGAAAGAGCTTCTTACAAGAACACACTGGAAGGTTGTTGCGCATTCCCTCCACCGGGATATCAATACAAATATTGAATGCATTGGTCAATTAAAACAGTGAATGCATCTCCTCCTGGGCCCCCCAGAGCTGGTCCATCTTTACTGCAGTAGTAGCCAGTAAACCCTACCCTTTGCTTTCTGCCCATTAACCAGCTTCCAAGCCTTAAAGCAGCTTTCCTCTTCCTGCAGTAATACTATTTCCTCACTGTTTGGTGTGGGGCACCACAACATCTATTATGTTCACTACATCCCCTTTATCCACCTGCCTGCAGAGACATGGTAGAGCTGCAGCCAAGCAAGATGATTTCTTCTTTTCCCAGAAGCCACCGTGGCTCTTGCCAACCAGACTGTTTCATCTCCATGTGCAGGGGTCCATCATCTTTACCACTAATGTTTTATCTCAGCAAGATGTCCAACAGCTTCTTGTTCCCAGGCTCTCCTTAGAGACCTCTGTGTCAAAGAGTTACACTGCCAACTGCCCAGGCCTCCTGCACCCTATCAGCAACGGGAAGTCGAACACCATTTGCCTGCAGCTTTCTGGTTTAACCTCAGAGTTCTTTCAGGACTCTGATGTATATCGTTGTCCTGGCATTTTCCTGCTATCTTACTTGCCTAAAACAGTCTAATGTTTCCCATGTATTTACTGTAAATTGATCCTAGATACCCTGCTGCTGCTGCAGACCTCACTCATTTCATGGAGAGAGACTTTCAGTCTCCAGATCTTTCAGCATCTCAAAGCTACAGTGAACAGTCTCATTTCAAAACTAACTGCAGTTTTAGAGCAGAGGAAATAATCAGGGAATTAATTCCTTGGATGGTTTATAAACAGGTATTTCCATCTTTGCGCATTTCCCTACCAATGAAGATGCAGCGTGAATGAAGGACCCCCCAGGTAACTCCCCCCAGTTTGTGTCTGAGCACAGCGTGCTTGCTCTTTGCAAAGAACATGTTGGGGTGGGAATCTGCCCAGTGTCTGCAGCAGCAAAGCCTGATGCAAACATCATTGTGTGTCTGCCATTTTCCTCATTGTCAAGGACAATTCCTCCCAATTCTCTTCCTGACATCCCACCTGCAGTACATTTAGGTAACTAAGACCCATCAGTTTGAGCACCTTTTGAAAGTATTGCTTGGTTCTAGTTTTGCCCTTTTCATTACCTGGCTCTCCAATATTTCACAGGCTCTTCCAGTCTCCTTGTTTGCATAAGCTTTCTACTTAAAGGGCCAAAATCCCATGCTAAAACACCTCCTCAGCTCTTGCATGGAGCCACTACAGGGGTGATACACTTGTGCTTGCAGTGCGGCATGCTTCACCCAGGCTGCAAAGCCTCCAGGCTGTACTGAGGCATTGCAGCATATTGCTCTGGTTCTTTCTCAGTTTCTGGGGGTTTTTAAACTAACCACTTGATTGTTTTTAATGGATCCCTTCCTGAAAACAGAGAATTTATTTGGCCCGATCATACTGTGACAGCCAGCGTAGTGCTCCAGCTAACCTTGTCCCTTTGTGACAGCCAGCGTAGTGCTCCAGCTAACCTTGTCCCTTTGTGACAGCCAGCGTAGTGCTCCAGCTAACCTTGTCCCTTTGTGACAGCCAGCGTAGTGCTCCAGCTAACCTTGTCCCAAGCAGAAAGGAAAAATAGATCAAGTTTTCTCTTGTCTCCCACTACCTGGTTCTAGGCAATGACTACCACTGCATTCAAATTCTCTCTGTATCTCACCCCAGTCAAGCTTTGGGGTCTACCTACATGAGGTACCTAAAATCTCCCACTATTACTGCCTCTTCCAACCATTTACCCTTCAGATCTCGAGAAGTGATTCAGAGAAAATTCCAGGAACAAATTTGCCAACAAAGTTTCCAAGCTGACAAGCAGGTGTTCTTTATTGCAGCACCAGGAGACACGGGGGAGAGCTCCTCCTAACGTGTGTCTCCCTATTGCTCTACAGGCCATCCTTATACAGTCCCTGGGCATACATACATATTCATGAGGCTACGTATGGATTACATCACTTTCCAGAAAGCTCCCCGCATGCATACCCAAATGTGGTGGTGGTCTCTGAGGGTCATTTACTTCTTCCAACAATCTTCATCACTTCTGGCAGCCTTTAAAGCATGTGCAGTAGATGCTTGTACCAGTTTAATTGGTTATTCGGGCGGGACTAAGAGTGACTGACAAGCGCCCCAGCCAATCAGAGGAGTGGGGGGGCGCTGCCGGAGCCGGGCGGGACTAGGAGTGATTGACAAGAACCTCAGCCAATCAGAGGTGTGGGGGCCAGTGTAGAAGCCGAACGGAAGTGGGGCGGGACTAAGAATGACTGACAGGCGTCTCAGCCAGTCGGGGTGCGGGTTGTGCCGCCGAACCGGGGCGGGGCGGGACCGTACCGTACCGAGCCGAGGCGAATCATGGGGGTAACGGGACTCGGCGGAGGCAAACGGGGGGGGCAATGGCAGCTGTCGGCTCCCCTGGGACCCCATGGAAGCCACTCCGGTCCCCCCGGGCGGCTCCGTCCCCTTCGGGCGGCTTCGGCTCCGCTCGGTTCCCTTCGGGCGGCTCCGGCCTCTTGGGGTGCAGTTCGTAGTTTTGGCCACAGGAGGGCAGCACCTCCCTTTGCTCTGAGCCACCCCTTTGTTTCCCCTCCCGCATCTCCGGCACCTGCAGTACCGAGCTTTGGACACAGGATGGCAGCAGCGAGCAGTGCCCCGAGCTACGCCGTGCCCCCCCCCCACCTCCAGCACCTGCAGTACCGACGCTTGGACACGAGGTGGCAGCACACGCTGCAGAAGCAACGGCCTGAGAGCAACGGCCGCTCCCCTCCCCGTTGACAGCCTCCGGGGACCCCAGCTGCTGAGTGGGGACAGTTTGCAATATTGGGGCTGGGGCAAAGTTGCTCAGGGAACTTCTATTCGAGATTCTTTCAGACTTTTATTGCTTTGTGTTTGCTTTGTGGGGATTTATAATCACATTCTTCTCTTTTGCTTTTTATTTTCTTTACACATTTTATTTATTTCCTTTTTCATTCATGTTTTTTCCAGCTGTCCTTGTCTTTTAGTCTCTTTCAGTAACTTTTTTTAGGCGTCCCATACCTAAAATGAGATAAGAAATGGGCAAACATGGGTTAGAAAATGAAAAAAATGGTTCAAAACACCTTAAGAATGGTCCAAAATGGAACACAAGTGGCCCAAAATGGATTAAAACAAGCAAGAAATGGGTAAAAATGGGTTAGAAGTGGGCAAAAATGGCTTACAATGCGGGAGAAGTGGATAAATATGGGACAGAAACAGCCACAGACTGGTCAGAAATAGCCCCCAGAAAAGCTTTAAAGGGGTTAGAAATGGGAAAGATGGGTTAGAAATTGCCAAAAACTGCTTAAAACTGGTAAGAAATGGGCAAAACTGGGATAGAAATGGCATGAATTGTTTAGAAATAGACTAAAATGGCTTAAAATAGGGTAGACATGGGGAAAAATGGGTTAGAAACAGGAGAAAAATGGCTTAAACCAGGTTCAGAAATGGGCAAAAATGTGTTTGAAGTGGCAAAAAAATTGGTTAGAAGAAAAAATAGTTTAGAAATGGACAAAATGGCTTAAACCAGGTTAGAATTGGACATGTAAGGGTTGCAAATGGCCAGCTTCCAAACCTTAAAGCAGCTTTCCTCTTCCTGCAGTAATACTATTTCCTCACTGTTTGGTGTGGGGCACCACAACATCTATTATGTTCTCTACATCCCCTTTATCCACCTGCCTGCAGAGACATGGTAGAGCTGCAGCCAAGCAAGATGATTTCTTCTTTTCCCAGAAGCCACCGTGGCTCTTGCCAACCAGACTGTTTCATCTCCATGTGCAGGGGTCCATCATCTTTACCACTAATGTTTTATCTCAGCAAGATGTCCAACAGCTTCTTGTTCCCAGGCTCTCCTTAGAGACCTCTGTGTCAAAGAGTTACACTGCCAACTGCCCAGGCCTCCTGCACACTATCAGCAACAGGAAGTCGAACACCATTTGCCTGCAGCTTTCTGGTTTAACCTCCTTGAGGTTATCTGGTGATCCTGCATAAAACACAGCCAAAAGTGTATGTGCCTTCTCAAGATCATCCTAGTTTTAACACTGTGCTCAAATGGTGTTCCATGCACAGTGTCCTCACCATGGCAGCTTTCCAGACGTAGGAAAGTTCAAATGTTAGCAATGAGACCAAGTAATGATTTTATGCAGCATCTCCCTGCCCCTCTTTCACTGATGCTGTTGACCTTCCCAGGAAACAAGCAAGGCTGCAGCTAGCAGAGTCCTGGCAACAAGAATCAGAGGAGCAGGAGTTTGTCATATCTAGATGGGACATGAACTTTTGAAACTTTCAGGTATGACACGTGCTACACTTCCTTTCACTTATTTGGTTATGATTGACTGAACATTTCTAAGGGCTTTGTGACTCAGTGACTTCACTGTACCTCCAAATCAGCACTGTGCAGTCACGTCCCTTTTGAACACAGCACTGCTCCTCACTTCACCTTTACTGCTATCACTACAGAGCTACCTTTGAGATACTTTATTTACAGCAACATAAAGAGCAGTACAAAACCAAGACAGACCAGGTATGAAACTCCTTGTCATACCTGCCCTTCCTAAGCCCACACTTTTACAAATGCAGTCGGGATACAAAACCCTTGTGGAAACATTTTGCTGCTCTTGGACATACAAGTGAACAGATGTCTCACCACAGTGCACCAGCATGGTTCAGTCCTATCTGGTCCCCATCAGTGGTTGTCAGGATGTTGCTGAGGCTCAATGAGACAGGCTCTGGGTTCAGGTGTGTCCCAAAGGAGAAGCAGTTCCCCCCACCACCAATAATCAACAGCTCCTTCTCATCTGGCAGAAAGACACTACTATGATTATGTAGCATTAATGGCCACTCCAGATGCTCCTAAAAAAAGGTTTTGAACATACAAGACTTCAATATGTGTACTTCATACAATGCTGTAGAGGTTATTTCATATCATACCTTCATCAGGAAGTTAAGAACAATCAAACTGGGTCCCATTTAGTCCACTATACCACCCACAAATGTGGACAAAAATAAACAGCTAGAGAATACATGACCAAGGAAATCACAATACACTCCTCTAGTATAGTCCACTCAACAACTTGCGGTTCAGTGACTGTGTCCCGGGTTCAGCAGCAGCAGTCATTTTTCTCTTTCTTTGTAGCTGATGCAGTGCTGTGTTTTTGACTTTCAGCCTGGGAACAGCGCTGATAACACCGATGTTTTTAGTTGCTGCTCAGTAATGTTTACTCTGACCAAGGACTCACTGAGCCTTATGCTCTGCCAGGGAGGAGGGGAAGCCGGGAGGAAGCAGAGACAGAACACCTGACCCAAACTAGCCAAAGAGGTATTCCATACCACAGCATGTCATGTCCAGTATAGAAACTATGGGCAGTTACTTGGAAGGGCTAGATCACTGCTCGGGTTGGGCTGGGTATCGGTTGGCGGGTGATGAGTGGTTATATTCTCTTCTCTTGTTATTTCCCTTATCATTATTATTATTGGTGGTAGCAGTGGTTTTGTGTTATACCTTAGTTACTGGACTGTTCTTATCTCAACCTATGGGAGTTACATTCTCTCAATTCTCCTCCCCATCCCTCCGGGAGTGGGGGGGGAGTGGGGGACAGAAGGGTGGAAGTGAGCGAGCAGCTGCGTGGTTCTGGGTTGCAGGCTGTGCTTAAAGCACAACAGATTGTTAATGACAATGTCTTTGTAACCCTGAACCCTTAACAGTTTTCCTTCCAGGAACATAACCCATCACTTTCTGAATCCATGTAAACCTTCGACATTCATATCCTGTGGCAAGGAGCTTCAGAGCTTCTATGTGTCATATGAAGCACTCTTTTGAAGTGTGTTGCCAACCAGCTTCTTTTGATGTCTCCTAGTTCTTACATCAGAAGAAGCAATGAACAATCATGCCCTCTTCACCACAAAGGAGACAGCCTAAAGCATATACTGATAGATCTGCAGTGCAAGAAACATCTGATTTATAACCTATTTATCTGATAATCTGAGGAGATGCTCTTTCATGATGACCTCCAATATTTGAAAGCTCAGGAAAGTGAACACTTGTTGCAGATAACAGGCTGCAGCAGTAACAAAACTCCTGTGCTAATTCAACTATTGTTGGGGCCACTGGAGTCTGAAGAAGACATGTTATAGAAGCTTCCCTTGTACAATGCTCAAGACAGAATGCAAATTTTATGAGGGTATCTTCATCGAGATTCTTGGAGAAAGGTTAAGACAGGTGTATCTGATCACAGTAACTGTTCCATGGCTTTTTCAAGCACAGAGAAAGCTGTGAGCCAATGGGTTTGGTGCTACCACTTTCTAGTGCATGTATCAAACACTAATACTAATAATATCCAGTGCTGCACAGAAAATCAGTGACAGTTCCAGTCTTTCAAAACTTGGGACCAGTCCACATACACTGTACAGTACTATCAATATTTTAGCTCAGTACTGGGAGGTTCAAAAGCCTACAGTTTCACCCAAGTCAAAACAAACAGCTCATAAGCAAAGGCAGATCCCAATCCATCCATCTGCATCCAGTTATGCCATGTAAACGGTTCTGTTCTTTTAGATACAACTTTATTACTACTTTAACCATCCTCACTGCTATCCAGCAACAGAAGCCTATTTAGCTGAAGGATCCTGGGCCACTTCTTACTGCTGCTATAGACAGTAAGAAAAAAAAATAAACTACGTTTAAGCATACTTCATGCTTTATGCCCTCAGGAAAATGCTGCAAGGTCAGCCAGATGCACACATACTGCCTATGATACAAACCAGACCAGTCACAAATCCCAGTTTCACCAAGGGCAGGATCCATATATACAAGTATCTAAAGAAATTTGTTTCTTTATGTAAAAAACTTGTCAAGCAACTGAAACTTTCTCACAGAATAATGAGTTTGGGATTGGGTTGGAAAGGACCCTTAAAGGTCATCTAGTCCAACCCCCCCTGCAATAAGCAGGGTATCTTCAACCAGATCAGGTTGCTCAGAGTCCTGTCCAACTCTGGATGTGTCCAGGGATAGGGCATCTACAACCTCACTGGGAAACCTGTTTCAGTGTTTCATCACCCTCACTGTAAAATGTTTCTTCCTTATATCTAGTCTGAATCTACCCTATTTTAGTTTAAAACCATTGCCCCTTGTCCTATTGATACAGGCCCTACAACAAAGTCTGTCCACGTCTTTCTTATAAGCCACCTTTAATTATTGGAAGGCTGCAATAAGGTCTTGCCGCAGCCTTTTCTTCAGGCTGAACAACTCCAACTCTCTCTCAGCCTATCCTCACAGGAGGTGTTCCAAGCCTCTGATCATGTCTGGCTTCCTCTGGAACTGCCCCAGGTCCATGTCTTTCTTGTACTTCAGGTAGTATTATTACAGAGGAGGACTACTCATGGATTTATGCTAAGTTTTGCCCAGAGTATGCCAAAATCACCTTATGATTGTTCTTCACTGAATCATAGAATCATAGAATAGTTAGGGATGGAAAAGATCTCAAGATCATCCAGCTCCAACCCCCCTGCCATGGGCAGAGACACCTCACACTAAACCATGGCACCCAAGGCTCAATCACAGAAGAGAATCAAAGAGCAGTTGAGGCTGGAAGGGATCTCTTGAGTATCATCTACTCCAACCACACTTGTTCAAAGCAGGTTCAACTACAGCAGGTTGCTCTGTACCTTGCCCACTCAAGTTCTGAGTATCTCCAATGATGGAGATATCACAGCCTCTCTCAGCAACCTGTTGAGTGCTCAATCACCCTTACACTAAAGTTTTCTTATGTTTAATAAGTGAAGATTCCAGTACTTCCATGCTGTTTTCTTCTTGTACTTGTGGGAGCAGCTACAGCACACAGTGATTTCCACCATAAAGGCTAACTCAGGCTCTGGTCTGATATGTTCTCTTCTTCCACAGACTTCCACAGTAGTTCTTGAAATTACTGTGCTTGTGAACATCTCAGCTCTGCTCCCCTTGCCTGGAATAGAGCAGCTCTGTGCCCTTGTCTGGAATAGAGCTGCCCCATGCCCTCCAGTCTTCTGCACACTCAGACTCTCTTAATGTTATTATGCTCTCTGAGCAGGTAAAAGCACTTCAAAATTAGATTCTGTGGCAAACATGGAATGTTTATTCCACTCATGAATCTGCCTACTTTGCATTTCTGACTCAATTTCAGGGAACAGCCTTGAAGTTACCACATTCATTCACCTGACACTGTTTACCCTAAAAGAAAAATTGCAGTACTTACCACATTAATCATATAGTCCAAGCAGAGACCACTCATTAAGTCAATGACAGTGATGCCTGGCACAGAGGATGAGTGAAACCACACTCCACCAACAAGCAGCAGTTTTCCGTCATGCACATGTGCAGTATGTGAATACCTGTGAGTTAAAAATGAGATTGAATGCCGTTAGCAACAGAGACAGAGACAGACCAAAGATTCACTACTGAAAGCCTTCTACTTACCTTGGTATGAGAGGGGGGTATGTCTCAACTGTCTGCCATTGAAAGCCATGTTCAAGCTCCCTCAGAAGGAAAACTGAACCTAATGGCTGCTCAGCTGCTCCCAGACCTCCTGCAATTACCACTCCTCCTTTCCAGCTACAGGCAGAGTGAGAGTGACGGCTTTCTGGTATTGGACCCTCCACAGGAATCTAGAAAAACAAGTCCAAGACTGAAGTTTGCCAGCCTAAGTGCCTTCTTCATGTCTAGGCTCTTAAACAATCTCTTCCATTCGCATGTCCTGTGGAATGCAACATTCTTTCCTTCCACAGGATAGAACAGTTGCTGGAGGAGAACAAAGTGTGATAGGGAACAACCAGAAAAACACCAACCTACACATCTATGGACTGCTAAGCAGAAGTGTCTCCATTTTCAGTATCTCATTTTCTCTGTCCCACAGTTTATTTAATATCACTCATATTTAATACCATACCCTTTAGAAGGCTGTCCTGGTTTAGCTCCAGCAGTTATTCTTCTCCTTCTTAGTAGCTGGTGCAGTGCTGTGTTTTCGACTTTAGCATGAGAACAATGCTGATAGCACACTAGTGTTTTTAGTTGCTGCTGAGTAATGTTTACTCCAATCAAGGACTTTGCTCTGCCAGTGAGGGGGGGCACAGGAAGCCGGGAGGAAGCAGAGACAGGACACCTGACCCAAACTAGCCAAAGGGGTATTCTATTCCACAGCACATCATGCCCAGTACAGAAACTGGGGGCAGTCACCGAGGGGGCACAGATCACTGCTCAGGTCAGGCTGCGTATCAGTTGGCAGGTGCTGAGCAATTGTATTTGGCATCACTTGTGTTTGTTGTTTTCTTTTCCCCCTTTCAGTTTTATATTCTTTCTCCTTGTTATTTCCCCTATCATTATTATTATTGGTGGTAGCAGTAGTGGTTTGTGTCATACCTTAGTGGGTATAACCCGTGGGAGTTACATTCTTTCTATTCTCCACCCCATCCCTCTGGGAGCCAGAAGAGGAGGGTGGGGGGAAGGGAAGAAGGGGAGGAGTGAGCGAGCAGGCGCATGGTTCTGAGTTACAGGCTGGGCTTAAACCACAACAAGGGCTTTATTAAAGGCACATTTATTAGAGGCATCTTTCTCTGCATTCTTGCATGCTGCTTTCTGTTCAAGACACACCTGAGAACCACAAGTTTCTCAACACATGGACTAATGCAGTGACCAGCAAAGCAGGTGACCAGTGGCTCAGACCAGAGCAAGATAAAATGCTGAACTGCAGCACTAATATGAAGAAAGAAAACCTTTAGTGCAAGCACAAAAGGAAACTGTGTAGGATGAGGGGTGTAAAGGAATTTCATAGCAAACAAGCTGTCAAGAACATTTCAGAGGTCATCTGGTCCATCCCTTTCTCCTAAAGCAAATACAACTATTGATTATCATCTGAACACATGGGTATTTAAGAGCTTATGTAAGTCTGCCATGACAAGGATTCCTCTCCTCTTTAGGCAGTCCATTGCAGCACTTCACAACAGCTTTTCTTAGTGTCCAGTTGCCCTCTCTACAGATTTCCTGTACTACTCAAAGTAAAAATTCAGAACAACTAGTTAGTCCTCTCTGCAGCTATATTTTACATAGCTGAAGTTATTTGTATCCTGTCTCTTCTCCAGACTCAACAGCTGCAAGTCCCTCATAATCTTGCCCTGCAAGGTATGCAGCCTGGTCATTCTCACTGCATACCTTTATAGAGCTGTATTTGCATCCCAGACACCTGTTTTTTCAGGAACCTGCTTTGAGTATTTAACAAGGGTCCCACTGAGAATAAGCGCATTGAAAAGAACAGAAAGGACTAACTCGTGTCTTAGAGATAACATTCCTGGTTACACACCTGAACACAGTTTACGCATTCCACAACAGCATGATTATTGCTTACTCATGTTTAGCTTGTGGTCCAGTACCTAAAGGGAAGCTATAAGAAAGCTGAAGAGGACTTTCTGTAAAAGCAACTAGTGGTGGGACAAAGATGAATGGCTTTAAAACTGCCAGAGGGGAGACTGAGCTGAGCTCTGAGGCAGAAGCTGTTCCCTGTGAGGGTGCTGAGGCACTGGCACAGGGTGCCCAGAGAAGCTGTGGCTGCCCCATCCCTGGCAGTGCTCAAGGCCAGGTTGGACACAGGGGCTTGGAGCAGCTGCTCCAGTGGAAGGGGTCCCTGCCCAAGGCAGGGGTTGGAACTGGAGGAGCTCTAAGGTCCCTTCATCTCAAACACTTCCACAGTTCTATGATCTCCTTAATTCTGCATCTCTCACCATATAATTGTGCTATGCACTATTTTTAAAATTCAGCCTATCTTTAATAAACTGCAGTTTGTTTTTCCACAAGTATTACTTTCATGTCAAAGTAATATAGAATTTTCATCTTGTCCATTAATGTACTATTGAGCTACTCTGCCTATGTAATATAGGCAGTTGACATCATCATTCTTGTCATTAATAACTGGACCCCAGGACTGATCCTGTGGGACACCACAATTTCCATAGAGTGAATTCTAAATATTCTCAAAGTCTGATTTCCACATAATTTTGCACTACCCTGCAAGGGATCATGGAGTCTAATTACATGCTCCTCGTAGGACTACCTAAAATTGAACCATGTAACTAAAAGCATTGTCCAGAGGCTTCTTGAACTCTTGACAGGCTTAGTACCTTTCTTTGGGAAACTGTTCCAGTGACCACGCATCCTCTCAGTGAAAAGCCTTTTCGTGATGTCTGATCTGAACTTCCCCTGACACAGCTTCATTCCTTCATGCACTGTTGCTGGTCACCAGAGAAAGGAGAAGAGCAGCTTTCCCTCTACTGCTCCCTGTAAACAAGTTGTATGAGGGCACCCTTCAGCCTTCTGTTCTCCAGGCTGAACAAATCAAGTTACCTCAGCCACCCCTCATAAATCTTGCCTCTGAGACCCTTTACCATCTTGACTGCCTTCATCTGGACACACTCTAATAGTTTGATGCCCTTTTTATACTGAGGCACCTAAAACTGCGCACAGCACTCAAGATGGAACCACACTGTGGGGATCACAGTGCACTACATTGTCACAATCGCCTCCCTCAATTGGCCAGCAATGCTGTGCTCAATGCACCCCGGGACATGGTCAGCCCTTTTGGCTACCAGAGCACACTGTTGACCCATGTTCAACTTGCCATCAAGTCAGATCCCCACACCTCTTTCTGCAGGGCTGCTCTCCAGCCTCTTGTTCCCCAGTTTGTGTGTACAATCAGGATTATTCCATCCTAGAAACAGAATCCAGCACTTGCTCTTGTTAAACTTCATATGGTTGGTGACTGCCCAGCTCTCTGGTCTACCCAGATCTCTCTGTAAGGCCTCTACTCTGAAGGGAATTCACAGCTCCTCCTAATTTAGTATCACCAGCAAATATACTTAATGTACATTCAATTCCTGCATCCAGATAATTTATAGAGACATTAAAGAGCTCTGGCCTTATAACTGAGCCCCATGAACACAACAGATAAGCAGCCTGATATAACCCCATTTACTATAACTCTTTGAGCCTGATCCATTAGCCAGTTATTCACTCATCATACTATGTACTTATCTAGCTGTGTGCTGGACACTGTGTTCACGATATTAGAATCACAGAATCATAGAACAGTTAGGGCTGGAAAGGACCTTAAGATCATCCAGTTCCAATCCCCCTGCCATGGGTAGGGACACCTCTCACTAAATCATGTCACCCAAGGCTTCATCCAACCTGGCCTTGAACACTGCCAGGGATGGAGCATTCACAACTTCCCTGAGCAATCCATACCAGTGCCTCACCACTCTTACAGTAAAGAACTTCTTCCTTATATCCAGTCTAAACCTCCCCTGTTTAAGTTTTAACCCATCATCTGGGAAGTTAAAATCACCCATAAGGACAAGTGCAGCTGATCTAGAGATATCCCTTAGCTCCTAACAGAGTAATTCATCATTATTATTGTCCTGGCTGGGTGGCTGATAGTAGACTCCCACATCATCTGCTTTATTGGCTTTTCCTTTAACCCTTAAACAGGGGCTCCCAACTGTGTCATTGCCAACTGCAAGCATCACACCATACAATCCAACCCCTCCCTTACATACAGAGCCACCCCTCCAGCCTCACTTGCCCTGACTATCCCTCCTGTAGAGCCTAAAATGATCCATCATGAGACATCAGTCACAGGACTTGTTCCACAAGGTTTCTTGCTCCATGATGTCTTGCTCTGGGACTAGACCAAAGCTTCCAGTCCCTCTTATTTACTCCTCATGCACGCATTACCATAACGAAATATCAAATGTGCTCCAGTGTACTCAGCCCATCATGGAGTGGAGTAAAGACACTTGCCCTAATGCTGTCCCTCAACCATTGTTGTGCTGTCCTGGGGCTAATCACTACTGAACCTCATTTTATACTCTTTTTATCTCTTCAAATCTAATTTAATGCTCTTCCAATAAACCCCTCTAACTCCTGTGCAGAACCCCTTTTTCCCCCTTGAGAAAGGTGCACTCCACGTGTTGCCAGCAGCCTGGCACCATGCAGACTGATGTAAGATCAAAAAACATCACATTCTGCCAGTGACACCAGGCTTGGAGCCAGGTATTGATTTACTGGATCTTGCCTTTTCTTCCCGCATCATTCTGTGTAACTGGAAGGATGGAGGAAAATATAACCTGTGCTCTTGAACCCTTAACCAGTCGTTCTAAGGACCTGTAGTATCTTTTGATAGCCTTTGGACTCTTATAGAAATTTCATTGCTGCCTACATGAGAAAGCAATAATGGATAATAATCCAAGGGCCATACCAGCATAGGAGGTTTTCTTGTAACATCTTCAACAAAGGCCCCATGGAGGCAGCAGATTTCCCTAAGGAAGTAGGTCTGGTCAGAATATTGGGCCTTCTGTTCCACCCAGAAGAGAATCTCCTATGCAAATAATACCTTTTTTCTTAATGGAAGTGGTTTGATGCAGGGCACAGGCCAACTTAACCCTGGCAACACCTCCAAGCTAGATGGAGCATCACCCTCATCATTGTTTGGTTCCATTTCCAGAACCTCATACCTGTTGTACAAGGGCACCTGGGAAGGTGAGGCAGTCATAGAGGGGATGTGCCTGCTGCAGGAACTTGTCAAAACTTTCCTCTATGCCTTAAATCACCAGGTTCTGCCCAGCAGAGCCATGCTGTGCCCCATCTGCCTGCCCTGGTCACAGTGCTCCCCAGGGGGTTCCTTTACAGGTGTGAGGGGCTTGGTCGTGGCTTCTCCCCTGCGGTTTCTGCAGTTTACGAACCTCCCAGCATGCTGGAGTATCCACTGCAGATCAAGCAGCACCTGAGTGAGCTGCCTGCCTCAGTGACTGAGGAGGCTCAGAGGGAGATCTTATCAACATGTGTAAATGCCAACTGGGAGAGATAAAAGAAGACAGGGACTGAATGTGCTCAGTAGCATCCAGAGTCAGGGCAAGAGGCAATGGGCACAAACTGAAATACAAAAAAAAAACCCACTTAAGCATAAAAACCCCTCACATGTTCCTATTAAGCACTGATAAGTTGTCCAAGAGGTTGTGAAGGCTCCATCTTTGGAGATAATCAAAACCCAACTGGACAATATCATGAGCAACCTGTTCTAGTTAGAACTGCTCTAAGTAAAAGTAAGAGTGCTGTACTAGATGATCTCCAAATGTCCTTTCCAACCTCAACTATTCTGTGAAGATTGTATTTTAATAAATGGCAAGGTGTTCAGAAGTTAGCTCTGATTCTAACCACAATGGAGTGTGTCAGTACTGCCAATGTCATCCTCTTCAATATGGCAATACCTCTGTAATTTAGTTGGCCTTGCAACACAGCAGCACACACCTACTTCTCTAGTCTCCCTAAGTTCTTACCCCAGTGCAGGAAAGCTCCTGAGTGTGCAAGAAATACCAGTCCCCCAGTACAGGCTCCAGAGCAGAGCGGCCACCATACACAAACAGGTACTTCTTGCCTACAGAAAAAGACAACCAGGTGAAAAGAGAAGTTAGAATCTGGCATGTCACAAAAGAAGGCTTCTGCTTGCATAGAGGGGAAGCTGACCAAAGCCAGAAATTAATGCTGGCAGGCAGAGGTTTAAGACACTATTTATATTAAGACATCCTGCAACCTCATGAACATTTCCAGATTTTAGCAGTAAATGCAAGGCATCAGTTCATGAATACAGGAATTACTCTTGCATCTACATCTTTTATAAGACATGGAGACTAAATATTTTAACTAAGAAGCTGTATTCTTCATGTCTGTGGTCATTCAAAAGACCCCCATCATCCACATATATTATGCAGTTTCTGAATGTTTAAAGCCTGAATGGGAATTACACACTGTAGTCTCAAAACCAGAAGGAGAAACCATATTTTTTAATACACCAAAGGGATTTAAGGAAGAAAAATTAAGCAGTAGAAAGATTACATCTGTAGAACTAATGAAACTAGAAAATCTTAAGTACAGAAACCATAGCAAGACAATGAAATCTATTTATCCCAGGAAAAACAGATGAATCCTAAGACAACAAGAGTTGTTCACACAAAAAGAAGATGATGATAATTTAAGTGTGGAGGAGTTAATCTGGAGAAGCCTCAAAAAGGAGGTACAAAAGGTGCACAAATACTTTGGGTAGATGTCAAGGATGAGTGTTTAATGCACTATGCCCAGTCAGCACACTTCTTTGTAATAGGCTGTGCAAATAACACAAGTGTGGTCACTTACTTCAACTACAGAGCAAAATCAAGGCAAAAATAAGAAGATACAATAAAAGAAAAAACCCAATGAATTATTTATAAAATATTATTTCCCTATTTAGAATTTGTTTCTTAGATATAAAATGTTAACTGGAAGTCTGAACCCTCAGCTCCACTATGGTGCTAATTGAACTCCACTCCACAAATTCAAAGTATGTTCCAGACTAGACTAACAACTGCTTAACAATTCCCTTGGTGTTTCCTTCAGTAGCTCCCTGCCTCTCAATAGTGGTGAAGGAAGCAGCTTAAGAAAGGTCAGCTTTCATCTCTTGAATTCCACAAAGTCCCATCACTGACCTGCTAACAACTGCTGAAGGTTTTGCCCCTTACAGTCAATATCTCTTACTAAACAAACCTTCAGCATGGCACTGCAGGGCTTGATTCTAGACCTATTCAGCACTACTGAGTATGTGTCAGTTGCTACCAGAAGAATGCCTCTTCTGAGCACTTCTCCTGGGTAAAGAGCTAAGGATCCTGCTCCATAATTAAAACTATCCTTCAGACAAGAAGTTCTGAAACTTATTTCTGGTGTGATGAAGTGTAAGTAACTTTAGTCATAAATTATTTCAAAGACATTTCTGTGTCTTCCAGAACAGATCACAACCCTAGGCTTCAATTCTACTTACCACTAGGGATTATGTAGTATACAAAATACGCATCACGCAACCGATGCTACATGGAGTAAGTGGGCTGCACTAATTACACAGTGAGCTCGAATAAGAAATCCCAGTCATCCAGGCATTCTAGAAGTCATCATGGACTGGCCTGAGGGCAAAGAGTTTGGAATGTCACCAGAGGAGGAGGTGATGCATGCTGAAGAGGCCCTATTGTATAATAAATTGTCAGAAGGTGAAAAGCAGTATGCCTTGCTTACTGATAGGTCCTGCCGTATTGTGGGAAAGCATCGGAGATGGAAGGCAGATGTATGGAGTCCCTAGTGACAAGCTGCAGAAACTGCTGAAGGAGAGGGTGAATTGAGTCAGTTTGACGAGGTGAAAGCCATCCAGCTGGGCCTAGACATTGCTGAACAAGAAAGGTGGCCAGTACTTTATCTCTATACTGACTCATGGATGGTAGCAAATGCCCTGTGGGGGTGTTACCACACATCGCAGAGGTAAACCCATCTGGGCTGCTGTACTGTGGCAAGATACCACTGCCTGGGTGCAGAACCTGATGGTGAAGGTACACCATGAAGATGCCCATGTACCCAAGAGTAGAGCCACTGAGTAACACCAGAACAACCAACAAGTGGATAAAGCTCCTAAGATTGAAGTGGCTCATATGGACTTAGATTGGCAACATAAGGGTTCTCAGCCCCATGGCCCCATGACATCTCAGGCCATCAAGGCACAGATGCAAAACACAGATGGGCTCGTGATCGAGGGTTGGACTTAACAATGGATATTATTGCCCAGGTCATTCATGAATGTGAAATGTGCTGCAATTAAGCAAGCCAAGTGGTTAAAACCTCTCTGGTATGGAGGACGATGGCTGAAGTACAAATATGGGGAGGCCTGGCACACTGACTAGATCACACTCCCACCAACCTGCCAAGGCACATGCCATATGCTTACCAAAGGGGAAGCAACCACCAGATGGCTGGTAACATATGCTGTGCCCCACACCACTGCCTGGAACACTATCCTGGGCCTTGAGAAACAGATTTTGTGCAACACAGCATCCCAGAGAGAACTGAGTCAGACAATGGGACTCATTTCTGGAACAACCTTATAGACACTTGGGCCAAAGAGCATGGCATTGAGTGGGTATATCACATCCCCTACCATGCACCCGCCTCTGGGAAAATGGAAGGGTACAGTGGGCAGTTAAAAACTACACTGAGAGCAATGGGTGGTGAGACTTCCAAACACTGGGATACACATTTACCAAAAGCCACCTGGGTGGTCAACATGAGGGGATCTGCCAACAGGGCTGGCCCAGCCCAAGCAGAACTTTTACATACAGTATATATATATGCAGAGAGAGAGAGGGGGATAAATCTCCTGTGGTGCACAAAAAGAATTTGCTGGGGAAGACCGTTTTGGATTATTCCTGCTTCAGGGAAAGGCAAACCCACATGTGGGATTGCTTTTGCTCAGTGACCCGGATATACTTGGTGGGTAATGCAGGAAGATGGGGCAGTCCAGTGTTGTACTTCAAGGGGATTTAATGTTTTGGGAAAACAGCCAGAGAACTATATGCTGTTACCTGCTATGTAACACTTTTATAGCCCATCAGCTACATGCTCATCCCCACCACTCTGGGCTTTGAAGAGAAGATATGTGCTGTCATGATCATCAGCAGAGAATAAAGTAATGGGAAAAGTCAGCAGCAGCAGAACTGTCCTCAGGTCATCACTGACTGACCCTGAATTCCCTCCAATCATGACCTCAACAAAAAATGAACTTTGATGAAACCAGACAAGCTCAGCAGTGAGAAGTTTGGCAGTGTCATCAGCAGGCAACAATGCAACACTACACACTGTCCCTCTTGCCCTGAGAGGCTGTTACAAGACATGGAGCCTGGTATCATGGACTGGATGAATTTAGCAACTTAGTCCACGGACTAAGGAAATTATATCTATGTGTGTGTATATATATATAAATATGAGACAAAAGCAGCCTTGTGGAGAAGGACCTAGGGGAGTTGGTCAATGAGAAATTTAACATGAGCCAGCTTCAGTGTGCAATTGTAGCCCAGAAAGCCAACCATATCCTGGGCTGCATCAAAAGGAGCGTGACCAGCAGGGCAAAGGAGGTGATCCTGCCCCTCTACTAGGCTCTTGTGAGACCTTACTTGGAGCATTGTGTGCAGTTCTGGTGTCCTCAACATAAAAAAGATATAGAACTGTTAGAACAAGTCCAGAGGAGGCCACGAGGATGATCAGGGGATGGGAGCACCTCCTGTATGGAGACAGGCTGAGAAAGCTGAGGCTGTTCAGCCTGGAGAAGCTGCATGGAGACGTCACAGCAGCCTTCCACTATCTGAAGGGGGTCTATAGGGATGCTGGGCACGGACTCTTCATTAGGGACTGTAGTGACAGGACAAGGGGTGATGGGTTAAAACTTAAACAGGGGAAACTTAGATTGGATATAAGGAAGAAATTCTTTACTGTAAGGGTGGTGAGGCACTGGAATGGGTTGCCCTGGGAGGTTGTGAATGCTGCATCCTTGGCAGTGTTCAAGGCCAGATTGGATGAAGCCTTGGGTGCCATGGTTTAGCGGGAAGTGTCCCTGCCCATGGCAGGGGGGTTGGAACTGGATGATCTTAAGGTCCTTTCCAGCCCTAACTATTCTATGATTCTGTACATATTGAAAAATGTGGGATCTGATCATGATGTGAATGGTATGGAATAAGGGGTGGATACTGTCCTGGGTTCAGCTCTAGAAGTTATTTTTCTCCTTCTTAGTAGCTGGTGCAGTGCTGTGTTTTTGACTTTCGCATGAGAACAATGCTGATAACACCAATGCTTTTAGTTGTTGCTAAGTAATGCTTACTCTGATCAAAGACTTTTCAATCTCATGCTCTGACAGTAAAGGGGGGCACTGGAAGCCAGGAGGAAGCAGAGACAGCACACCTTACCCAAACTAGCCAAAGGGGTATTCCATCCCAGAGCATGTCAGGCCCAGTATAGAAACTGGGGGGGAGTCACCTGAAGACCCAGGTCACTGTGTGTGTTGGGCTGGGTATTGGTCAGCGGGTGCTGAGCAATTGTATTTGGCATCACTTGTATTTATAGTTTTCTTTTCCCTTTCCCCCTTTTAGTTTTATATTCTCTCTCCTTGTTACTTCCCTTATCATTATTATTATTGGTGGTAGCAGTAGTGGGTTTGTATTATACCTTAATTACTGGACTGTTGTTATCTCAACCTGTGGAAGAGACATTCCTTCTGTTTTCATCCCCATCCCTCTGGGAGCCAGAAAGCAAAAAGGCAGGGAATGAATGAGTGGCTGCATGGTTCTGATTTCCTGGCTTGGCTTAAACCACAACAATCATATTTCAAGTGTGAGGAGATCTCAAAGCCTCTTTTAATTTCTTTTCTACTGGCAGGCTTGGAAAGCAGGCCAATATGAACCCTATGCAGCTTAAAAGGCCAAGTGCGAGATCCTGCACGTAGGTGCGGACAATCCCCACTATCAATACAGTCTGGAGAATTAATAGATTGAGAGCAACCAGGAAGAAAAAGACTTGGGGACACTGGTAGATGAAAAATGAGTTATGAGCCAGCAACATACACTTGCAGACCAGGAAGTCAGAGGGCTGGAGCACCTCTCCTGTGGAAAAGGTCTTAAAGAGCTGAAATTGTTTAACCTGGAGAAGGAAGGCTTCAGCTAGACCTTACTGTAGTCTTCAGATACTTAGAGGGGGGTTATAAGAAAGACAGAGAGACTTTTTTTTACCAGGACATGCAGTGACAGAACAGGGGGGAATGGTTTTAAACTAGAAGAGGAAAGACTGAAAGAAGCTCCTGGGCAGAAGCTCTTCCTTGTGAAGGTGCTGAGGTGCTGGCACAGGGTGCCCAGAGAAGCTGTGGCTGCCCCATCCCTGGCAGTGTTCAAGGCCAGGTTGGACAGGGCATGGAGCAAGCTGCTCCAGTGGAAGGGGTCGCTGCCACTGGCAGGGGTTTGGAACTTGATGAGCTGCAAGGTACCTTCCAGCCCAAACCTTTCTATGATTCTATGATCTATAAAAGTCTCTTTCAACCCAAACCATCGATCCTATGACTTACATAATGCCAGAACAGTATTCTCCATTCTGGTTTTTGTTCCTTTGCTAGTAATTTTGAACATTTGCTTTACTTTTCCTTTAAGCATCTGTTCATTACAAAGCCTCACTCTAGCAGTGCCAGTTACATGCTAAAAAGCTCACCTGCACACTCAGAGGAGCACAGAGGCAAAAAAAGGTTGGTGAACCCAAGTAATATCCTGCCTCAGAGACTTCTGCACCCAGCCCAGCCATAACAGGCTTATTTCTTCATGACCAAGAGGAGCACAGGGAGGCAGTGGCAGGTCTGCAGGCCAGAGAACCCCAATCACATTCTTATAAAATGAGACAATCTGCCTGGGCCATCCCAGAAGAACTCTCAGCCCCACTGAGACCTATTGAAATGAGTGAACAAGAGCAACTCTCTGGAGTACCTTTGAGGGGGGAACTTCCAAGGGGCATGAGACACATTACAAGATGCAGGGGAAAAGCACCTGGTGTTTGCATAAGACTTATTATGGGATGCTCAGGAGAGGAACAAGAGGCAGGAAAAGGGATGGATTTAATGATTTGGGGAGGGTTAAAGGAAGACAGAGGGTTTCTGGGCTGTGAACACACACTGCCAGCTCATGTTAAGTTTCTCATCAACCAACACCTCCAAGTCCTTCTCCACAGGGCTGATCTGAATAAATGTCATTATTACACGATATCTGTCGTGTAGGTTCTGTAATGAATCTATGTACTTATCCATGTATTAATAGCACCGATAACTGAAATCCTGTTCAACTGTTGGATAAATTCACATGCTTAGCTCAGGAAAGAGCTGAGACTGCTCAGCCTTTCCTTTTTGACAGATTTAGTGAAGCCTCTCACAAATACTTTCCGGTGCAACAAACAAGAAAAGGCACAAGACCTGTGTATATACAATAAGAAAAATACATTCAAATGAAGCCTAAGGTCTTTAAAAAGAAAAAAATCACCACCTGAACAAATCTTTACATAATTGGATTCTCTGAAGGGCTGATGAATTAACAAGATCGCATTCTTTCCAAAACGTTCAGAAAAAGCTATTGTTTCAGACAAGGGAATACAATGCACGAACATTAACTTCATAGCCTGTACTACATGACTAAAAAGTAAGGCTGTATCCTGGCAATTGGCCATTTAGACCTCCCTGTCTGCACAGGACTGTCCCATTTATTCTGGAATTTGTATACTCCTGCATGCCTACAGCCATTTCCAGGTTTTTTACCTTTAAACATCACTTCAGTTGTGCTGTGCCTCCAACGCAAAGCAGCTGACTCAGCAGCAGGCTGCAGACTTACAAGTTTCACTGTAATGTCACCTGGGTCCAAGGCATTACAGGTTTCATGGAACTTCAGCCACAGCATTCCCAAGCCTGCACTTGATGGGGATGTTCGTCCTCCTACCACCAGGGCCAGACTGTTGGAGACACATGACACAGTATGGAACAGCCGCTCATCTGCAGAAATACAAAACATTACAGTTCACACACATTTTTCTCCC
>NW_022994529.1:0-39491 GCF_012275295.1 Melopsittacus undulatus | reverse complement strand
CCTCAAGTTATACACTTGGGATGTTTCACCGTTGTGTGGTCAGACCTTCTCAGGATGGCTTTTCTTTATGCCTCATGCTTTACTACAAGCATGCTGACATTGTAAGGTGTGAGCAGACCTGGCAGACAGACTGGTGTGGGATGACATGGTGAGAATAAGCGTGGAATGTCTCTTGTATGTTCTTGGCAACGGAGCATTAACAACTTCTAGCCTCATGAAGTGGAACGTTGTGGAGAAGAAAACTGAATGCACGTAAGTGACTGGGGAGCAACGACCCGTTGGTGTATAGTGAGAACAGGCTTAATTCTAGATACCAGCTTGTTGCATCCTGTTTCAAAGGATCCAGTACCTCACCTGCTGGGGTGACTGCTGGCTCCCTGGGGGTTTCAGGGAACACAAGCTGGGACAAACTCCATTTGTTTCCAGGAATTGCAGGGTCATTTTCCACCCTTAGTTTCTAAGCCTCCAGCCACTAGAGGGAGGGAATGCTACATATTTATGGCTCTGTATGTGTGTGGATGTGTGTTTAATGAAGAAATCGGTTTTCTACAGAAAAGCTTTCCAGGCAGTGCTGTGGCTGGGTTTAACCCCTTTATTTAACCATGGTTTTATAACTGCTCCTGAGATCTGACCTCTGTAGACTTCTGTTGGTTTATGACTCGGATGGTAAATGCTCTTGAAGATGTTAGATGATTCTTGTCTGTGTTTTACATCCTGTACTTGCTGTCGAGCATCCCTGCTGTAAAGTGGCTTCCATGGGGAAACCTCTGGCTTCTCCCGGATCTGCCTGTCTCCTTGTTACTGCACACCCAGTTGCACTGATGCGACGTATCATAGTGTGTGGCAGCGTAGAAATGAAAGACATGGGAACAGCAGGAGAGCAATACCCCTTCTCACTGCTTTCTTCCTGGCAAGGCAGAGACTCTTTGAGCCTATGGGCCGTTTCCTCTGCAATAATAAAACAAACCCAAGAGGGATCTCATTTCATTTGGAATTAAACCGTTGAGTTAGTAATTATTGTAGGCAGATGAGTTTTAGTAATTTCAAAGGACACCAGCAAGGAGTTGTAGGTTTAGGGAAGTGAATGGGGATGGAAGTTGAAAGAAAGGCAATGTGAGAGAATGAATTTTGTATCCATTCGTAAATGAAACAACTTTGAAACTTTCCTTTGCAGATTGAGCTCAGTGGGGAAGAGCCATGGACTGGCTGTGTCAGTGACTTGGAGGGGTCTTGAGGGGCCTGGGATGAAAACAGCTCGTTCAGTGTGTTTGGAGACTGCAGCCCTCAGTCTGCAGCACTGTTTATCAGGTGAATTTACATCCCTCTGTGGATAGTGGGTGGAGAAGAGTCTGTCTGCCTTCCTTTTGACTCCAAAAGGTGACTCAGGGCAGTGCTCTCTCAGGAGGGAAGCCTCATGGTGCTTTAGTAGCCTCAAGTATTGAAGAAGAGCATCTCTCCGGGTAACTTTCCTGACTCTGAAAGTCAATAGTCCCAGTTAATAGAGGGACTCAACAGAGATGTTTCCTTAACGCTGAGCTGAGCTGCAGATGCTGCTCCAGTACAAGGAGCTCTCATGGTGAGGTTGGGGCTGGTCCCAGCTGCTCCTTTCCCTGACTGCTTCATCACCCAGCTGTGCCCTGCCTGCTGCAGCTGATGGAAGGCACGGAAGAGCAAAGGAGATGTGCAGAAGGGCACTAAGAACCTAGAGAGTGACCTGACCCAGGCACAAGAGACAAACATGCATGGAAGGACTGAACAGACATCATCTAGAGAAGGTCAAAACACTCCTTGTTGTCCTGGGTGTCTGTCACTGGACACCCTGTGTTTGTAGGGCTGAGGTTCAGCTGCTCCAGGAGCCATTCCTACTCCAGAGTGTGCTTCTCTCTGCACACCTTGCTTGGCTGAGAGTCTCTTACTGTGTCCTTGTAACTCAGATTAACTGAAGCCATGAAAACACAGCTGCGAACTGAGTTGCTTAAGCTCAGCATTCAGGGCCACAGGACATGGTATTTGTATTAAATAATAGAGCTAGAAGAGCAGTGAACAGATATAAAAGACTTCTCTGCATCGCTCAGGGCATTTTGATGATGAACTGTGGCCATAACCTGAATGTGACCTGCTCATTAAGCCTTCACCTGCCTGATGAGAGGTTTTGAGAGAGCAATCTACTCACCTTCTGCACATGTGTTGTTTAGTGAGAGCTAAGCTGTAAAATGTGTTCGAGCAACAATCCTTTGGAGCTCAATGGGAGCTCTGCCCTGGCTGGGTCACACTGTGATTGTTTCACCACGGTGGGTTATGCTGGTGCAGAAGCCACAGAGGGAGGAAAAGCATTTCTGTTCCAGTTTTGGTGCATGTCTGTGGGTGTAGGACCAGGTTGGGATGCCTTGTCTGAAGGGACCCAGCTCCAGTGACATCCCCACAGGGTTTGGGAGAGGGGGGACAGACAGGAGCTCTTGCTTTTGAGGCTGTGTATGGGGAGGATTGTAAGAGCCCCTAGGAGATGAGGTAAGGCCATGCCATGGGCCCTTGTGTCCTGCAAGGGAACATCCCTTCAGGCAAGAGGAAGGAGCACAGTTACAGGGCATATGGCTTTGCTAGTCCCTGCTGACCTTAGAATGCCTGAGCGCAGCTATTGTTTCCCTGGAGATAGTCTCATGAATAGTAATACTAAGCTCTAGTTTTCTCAAAAATACTCTTTTTTTTGGCTGTAGATCTCTAAGTACACAAACAAAATGAATTTCTATATGAGCACTGTGCTGCTTGTAAAGCCCTTTCTTTGTCAAATTTAGGTTTATGCCTTTTTTAAATCTCCATAGGATTTTCCCTGAATAAACAGAACTAGGGCAGTGCTAGTGACAGATGGACATGAAGGAGACTGATGCTGCAGAGCCTTGTACCAGGCTTGGGGATCTGAACTGGGGTGCTTTCCTCACCACCCAAGAGGTGCCTTTGACTGCAGGTTATGAATTCTTGCCTCTTAAGCAGAGGTCTTGGCAACAGAGCATATTCCTTGGCAACAGACCACAGTGTTTTAATGAAATCAGGTGTGGGAGGGTGAAAATGCCACTGGTGGAAGAAGCTGCAAGAGATTAGCAAAGCAAATGGGCTGAAGCATGAGTTGTCCTGTCAGGTGGTGATGAAGGAGTAGTAAACAAGATGAAAACCATGTGGCAGCATAGCAGGGGGTGGGTCTGGAGGGAGGTGCGACAGGGCCTTCCCAAGGCCAGTTAGGGTTGGAAAGGACCTTAAGATCATCCAGCTCCAACTAACTCTAGTTTGTGCTAGGGTATATGTGCATATAGCTGGTTTGGACTGGAGAGGTGGTTTGGAGCAGAAACACATAAGTTTGGGCTCCCTGTTCTGTCCCTGTTGCTGTTTGGATGTGTAACCTTAGGCAAGTCAGGAGAAGACTTTAATGCCCCTGGTTTGCATCTGCAAGAGGGAGATCATCATCTTATCCCCTGTCTGTGGTCAGCAGCAAGATCCCCATTGCTTACATCAGAGCAAAGGATTTTATGCACTTGTTCAAGCCTATAATCTGTGACTGAAACTATCTTAGTATCAGAGTTGGTTCAGGAGGACCCTTGTATCTGGAGCTTCTGAATATGTCATCTCCTATTAAAGAATAAGCAAACTATCTTGTAATGTACCATAAATAATAATACTGCTTTTCAAGAGCCTGAAGCTCCGAGTTATTGCTGTGCTAATCTGAGAGGCACTGGGTCATTATGCAAGTATTCCATAGAGTTTGAGGCTTTTTCCTGCAGGAAGGTACGTATTTCCTAGCTGTGTAGCGTGGCTGATTGGTTTATAAAGCCAGGCTGCATAATTCTTAGTAGAGGTTAGACAGAGTCCCCTCCTTTCCCATTAATTAACCTGTAGGATTTGGTGCCTTTTCTTTGCAATTCAATAGAGATAATGGTTGCAAGAACATATCTGTGCTCTCTAATACATGCTGAAGAACATCTGCAGTGAAATAACCATTGTGTGATGGGGCTCTCCAAAGAGCACTGCTGGGCTTCTGCTTGAATAAGGCTGGAATATGCATGGGGAAGTGTCTGCTGGGGGATGTTCTCCAATGCCTGCAGTCAGCATGGTGGTTGGGGAGGAGAGAGAGTGGGTGAAAAGCAAAGGAAGGGAAATGCCCTTGTGAAGGCAGCAGCAGGAGAGGGAGAGAAGCATCTCTCCCTCCCCTGCTGTGCCACATCTCTGGATGTGGCAAAGATTTCCACATCCAGAGAGCAGTTCATAGCAGTATTCTTATGGTGGGATTAAAGAAAGAAGGTCTTGAAGATCTAAAGGAGATTTTAGTGGTGATGTGGTAATACAGTACAGTCAAGAAAAGAGATTAGAAACAGGTAAAACCCTGTAATGCTGCTGTGCTTCCTTTGCTGTTCTTGAGGGTTGCAAGAAAATGAACCATCAAGTGTGGGATCCTAAAAGTAGGGATCTGCACTAAGAATTACCCTGCAATAATGCAGCATAGTAGTGATTAACTGTGGGAGAGCAGGGGGGATGTCTGCAGATATTGGATCAGACAGTGGGTATCAGTGGGAATGTTGAAGTCTCAGGTGTATGCCTTTCATGACTGAATATACTGGGTGAGGTACAGGGATGGAGATGACTTTTTGCCTTTTCAGCAGTAAGGTGTGATAGTGAGTGTCCTTCTGCTCATACCTGTTTAATAGAACTTAAAGTGGGGTCCCCCCAGAGGGAAGATGTGCCCCTCATCTGGCATGACCTTGTCTGCAGCCACGTAGGATGGTCACCTTGGGCTGGGAGCTCTGGGGCATCCCCACTGCACATAGCCAGTGGAAGGTGGGGAAGGGACAGCTAAAAGGACCTGCTGTTACCTGATTTAGTACCTTTATAGAAATAGAGGGATTGCCTCCAGTTATTTCAAGCAATATTGAACTATTAACTATCATTCATAGCAGAAGTCACAGCTGAGTCCCAGGGCAGGAGCCTGCAGTGAAAACTCAGTGTAGGGGAAACACAGCTGGGTTCTTCCTGAGACTGTATGTGCCAGAGAGAATTGCTGGGCTGGGCAAGGTTGGATTTGAGTGCAGACTGATGCTGATGCAGGGGTTTAGCTAATCTCTGGCCCTTGCTCCCTTTTGTCACCATTGCAGAGAGCAAGAATGAACATGGCAACCTTTGGTTTACTTCTCAAATCAGCTTAGCATAAACAAGGGGTAGGAGATGGAGCAGGAGGACATTCTCCTTATTGACAGGCCTCAGCAGCAGCTGACAGCAGGAGGAGAGAAATCAGAGTAACTTCTGTTGGTGTGTAACAAGCCTCAACAAAAACTGTCCTCCTCCTCCTCCAGATTTGCTTTACAATTAGAGCAGTGGCGTGGGATGTGCCAGACAACTGCTCCCTCCATTTGCATTGCACTGCAAGGTTAAGGAGTGTAACTTTGATGTTAGTGGGGTTGCTGGAATTACGCAGTGTGTGTTTTAAAGATGATCTTGTGTGTAACAGTCTTTGTTGTATTATTAGTGTGTGTACTAGAGAGTAACACACATCTTTCACTTAGTATTTCCTTTAGAAAAAAGAACATTTACCCTTCAGTTACAGATAACCTGATCATTGCTTTTATTTATAGGCCAACTTTCTGAAGGACACAATGCCCCATGCATTAGGGATGTGTGTCTGTCTGTCAGTTCTTCTGTCCCAGCTCTCCTCAACCCCTACAGCTTTTGAATGAGCTGGCAGAGTTGCAGTGGATCTGCCTGACATCCAAACAGATGATGTACCTGTGAGCCCTGTGAAAACCAGGGCTGCAGAGATGTGGCTGTCACATGCAGTGGGAGGCTGGGCCCTCCTGGGGAGGAAAGTAGGAACAGACTCAGGCTCATACCCATTGCAGAATGGTTTTCAGAGTGGGATTTTCAGACAAGAGTCCTCCTTTGAATGTAAGTTACCTGGGGTTTCTGTCACTTAACAGAGGAAACCTGGGCAGAATTCCAGAGTTGGATGTCTAGAAGGATTTGGCTCCTGACTTTCTTTTGTCAGCATCTCAGGGAATAATGATGGCTGTCAGTGCTGGTCTAAAAGGTGATGGGATATGGCTTGATTTAACTAGAGCAGGCTACGTGGGGACCCAGCAGTGCAGAGATGCTGGGCAGCATCCCATCCCTTTGTCTCTCCTGTTTCTATAGATAAGTGAAGACACGCGGGCTCTGCTTGCTCCATGCAGGACCAGCAGAAAGCGGCAGTCACGAGGAGCTGCACGGTGCTTCCTGACTCACGATCTCCAGCTGCAGGGAAAATGTTGCCTCCTCTGGAGGTTGAAGCAGGAGATTCAGATGCTTTCCTGCCCTTGAGGCAGGAGTGCATGAAGAAAACCCCAAACACAACCCTAAATCCTCTGCAAATGTGTTAAGAGGAGACTGTAGCTTCTCTGCGGGTTTTGCAGTAAAACTGCATCCTTATACAGGATAATCCAGCATAAGTGTGTCCTGGCTGAGGCTTCTCTACTCAGAGCAGTATGTCAGCCATTTCCCACACCTCCACATTTTGTACCTGTGCTCTCCTGTCTCTCAAGCTCGCTGCATCAGTTGCCAGAGAGGAGATGCCGGTGGGGTGTTTTGGCTGTGTTCAGGTGTGTGTCAGTCCTTGCCATGGGCCGCCCCTTCCTGCAGGCAGTCGGCTCCAGCAGGACAGTAGAGGACTGCGGCGGCAGCGCAACAGCCTCTTGGAGTGACTTTGGCCAACTCCTTTCTGTGTCCATGTCTCCTCTGTAAGATGGGGAGAACCATGTCGACACACGTGTCCCAGCTGGAGGAACTGGGAGGATTCAGTCCTGTTTCCAGTTGGCTGTGCACATCCCATATGCTATCGCCGCCTCTTCTAACCAGCGCCAGACAGACTCATCTCCTGTACCCCGGCGTGGTGGGTGGCTGTATGGATGATGAACGCTTAATGACTGTCTTGTCTTTCCTAACTGTGCAGGGGGCTGTTGTTTCCTTGCTCTGACCAGAAAGTCAGCAAAAGGCAAGGGGATCGGGCAGGGGATTAAAGCTGTCCTTGTGGAGTGGAGCGTGGCTGCTAGGGGGGGATAGCCCTGCGCTGGTGCAGGCTGGGGTTTTAGTTTCAGTGGGAAAGGGATTTACCCTGCATGTGGAGAGCTGAGAGCACTTACTGCCCTTCCAGGTTCACCAAAATCCCCTGCCCCTGGAGGAGCATGGAGGCAGGTGCTGGCTCTGCAGTTTGGGGAGTCCTGTAGCACTGGGGATGAGGGTGACCTACCACGGGCAGGGGTGTCCCTCCAGGACCCTCCCCAAGTTCCTCTAGGTCCCCCCCTTTCTTTCCCTTCTCTCCTGCAGAGTTTGGAAGCACGGCAAGGGGAAGGAACGGGACATCCCCCTCCCCACAAAGCCCTGGGTCTGTGACTGAAATAAATAACTACAATCCAGGTAGTGAGGAGGCTGCTACTAACGTGCTGCTGACAGCACGGGATTGCCGGGCTGAGGGATGTCTGCCTGAACGCTCCAGGCTCGGGTGGGGGTGGGGGGCTTCTTTTTTTTTCCTGCCAGCCCTCACCAGGCAGTAGGGATTTTTTTTCCCTTCCCCTCTCTGATAATAAGGACATCATCAGAAGCAAGATGCAGTGGCTAAGGGATGGATCAGGAATGGTGAGTTCAGGTAGCTATGTCTTTCTCTTTTCCTCTTATTGCAGTACTTTGCCAGGGAAATAAGCCTCCGTCCTATCTCCTGACTCCTCCTTTACTCTCTGTCCTTGAAACCATTGATCACTCTGTAGCCATTTTATGGACTCGGCATTCCCAAACTGCTGAGCAAAAGGGGAATTTTAAAGGAAAGGAAGGGAGGGTGTGCATGGCTGGGGCGTGGGAGGGGGGAGCGGCGCCGGCAGGCGCTGGGCAAGGGGGGTCCAGAAGGTGAACCCGTGGGTTTGGGGCGGGGGGGGGGGGGGGAACAAAGGATTTTTCAGGTGCTTGCATGTGGGATGTGTGGGGTAAGAGATGGGGACGAGGAAGGCAGGGAGAGGAGCAGCGGAGCGGGGCTGCGGGAGGGCTGCCGCCGCTGGGACCTGTCAGATCTGCCCCTTCTGAGGATGATGAGTTGCGGTGCGGGGGGAGCCGGAGCGTCGCTGCCTTTGCTTGCATCAGACTGTAAAACACTCCTCTGAAGTGTGGAGGCTTCAGGAGAGCAGTTGAAACAGTGACAGCTCTGCTTAATAAAGGAAAACGCTGCCAGTTTGCAGCGGTTCCTGGAGCACAGCCCCGAGGGGCTGTGTCTGCCTGGGGGAGCAGCGGGAAGTTCCCCCTTCGCACCAAGGGTCCCTCGTTCTCCATCAGAAACTTCACTGTGAAGAGATGAGGTTGTTCTTGAGATCCTCCTCCCCACTGTCCCTCCTTGCTCAGCTCTGCTTTGCAATGTATTTCCCTCTGCTTTCCCGTCTCCGTGCTGGGTTTTGCGGGGGTTTTAGGTTTACCCTTCCCTGGGCTCCTTCCACCCCAGCGGGAGCCTCCGGGCATCCCTGCGGGCTGGTCCTGCCTCCGGTGCCGGGCGGCATCAGTGTCACCTGGCTCAGCCCCGTGTTCGGGCTCCGTTGGGGGCACCCGGCAGATGTTGCTGGCAGCAGGGATGCTTTGGAGCAGGAATCGCTGCCCGCTCTCTGCTGATGCCCAGCTGTCAGCTCCGTGGCGCCCTGCGCAGCTCACTCCTGCCCTCATCCCCTCTTCCACACTTCCACAAGCAGGAACTTAGCCGTTTATGCCTCGGAAAGACTGAAGCTGGTGCTTGGAAGCAAACGTGGGGGTGCAGGCAGCAGCCTGCAGCAGATAGTGAATGTGTGTGGGGTCCTGTTTAAGGCTTGTCTGCACCCAGTTTGGGGGGGTTTCTGCCTCCTCCCACCCTCTGAGCATCCAGCCTTTCCTTCCCCCTGCCCCACACACCAGCACTTCTCCCCTCTCGGCCACTGCCTAAGCACCACAAATCTCCTCTCACCCGTTTGCCCATTTACATTGTCAGAGATGTCTGTACTGACAGAAAAGTGAGGATGGAAAGTGGCTCTTTCATCCTTTTTCCTTTCCTCCTGGGTGACTGCTGAGCTCTGGTGGGAGGGGAGGGATGTGGTGCAGAGCAAACTGCTTTTCTAATTGACATAGCATAAGACTTGACACTTTCTCGCCCTCTTATCTCTCCAGCTTCCTTTTTTGCTGCTGGCAATAAGGGAGATTTTGTTATTTTGTTCTGATTAGCCTAATCTTTGCCTCTTTTTAAAGAGAATTTGTAGTGGTTGCTGAATAGCCAGTAATTCAAAACATCTTGGGGGGGAAACTCCAGTGATTAATTTTGAAGCAGGTTCTACCCAGGAATTTCCCAGTATTGCTCCTTCTAATAAGGGAAAAATAAAAGAGAGGGTGGTGGCTTCTGTATCTTATAGAGCAGTAGTTGAGGATGCTCCATGTATCTCGAGATCATCTGGAAGTAAGGGAAAAAACGATGACAAAACAAAGTAAAACCAAGCAAAATAACTTGAATGCAGCAGAGATCTTTGCAGTCACTTGTGAGAGAGGAGCCTGGTTCCCTGGGGATGGAGGCTGCGGTCCAGGGATCCGACGGGTGCTCAGAGTTCCTGCTGGATGTGCTGCCAAGCCAAGGTCCTGGCCACTCCCGGTCCCTGCAAATCCTGCTCTCTCTTTGCAAGACAAGGCAGCCTGGTCCAGCTGGCCTGGCCAAATGCCAGCGCAGAGAGCTCTGTTCCATCTAGTGCACATTTTATCTCCTGTTCCCATTGGTAAGTTGCTTTAATTCACAGTACTTAAAATGTTGGATCGTATTGGTGTACCCTGCTATACAAATGAGTTACTCCACACCAGAAGTAGCTGCATTTCAGCAAGTCAGTGTGAATATTATCATCTCAGTCTACCGGCTGGAATGTGCTACGGGAATACAAAATGGCTCAGTTTACTCTTAAGTGGAGGTTGGATCTGTTCACACACATTAAGCTGCTGCCATGCAGTGAGGGACCTTCGCCTTTCATCTGGGCCAGTTTTCACAAGCACTGAGCCTATGCTGTGGGTTTTCATCTGTCTTTTTTCATTCTGATATTCTTTTCTGTATCAACTAGAGATTAGGAGTAGAAATGTATTTTAGAGCATCCTTGGACTTTGTTCTACTCGGGCACTTTGGTCTAAACCTGGATTTTAGACTGATTGCTCCCAAATTCTACACAGCACTGGTTTATTCAAAGTGCTGTTTTCTGTTGCTCTCAGCGCTGGGTTGGGTTAAAGGATCAGACCTGCTCCCTTTCAGAGTTAATCATCTCTAAGAAGCGTGTCACTTACGCTTTACGAGTGATAGTACCTTTTGTTTTCCTGGCAGATGGCTCTTTATTTCTAAATCAGCTCCTTAAACCTACTATTATTCCATAATATTAAGCTGTCGGGGCTTCTTTTTTTGCTCCTTTGCATATGCTGCTTTCTGTTTCTCAAACAATTAATCTTTGCCAATTATGCTGGCATCCCAGGAGGGTATTTTCCATGCTTCATTGGTACTAAGTTGCTAAACTCCTCTACTATCTGTTTCTAACCTAGAAAGATTAAACTAATTGTCATTGGTCGTGATGAGGATAAATCTACACATCTGACGGGCATTGGGAGCACGATGATTATTTCGTTAGGCATTCCTCGCAGAGAGTATTGATCCAGCATGATAAACAAATGAGTTGGTTCAAACCATGCTTAAATACAGCCTTTTCTGGCATGGTTTTTTATCTGACAAGGGCAGAGCTTTTCCTCAAGCCTTTGTCTGTGGTACAGGAGAGACAAGTGTACATCTTCCTTGGTATTTCTCACATGGGGTCTGCTTCTGGCCTTAATGCTGTGCTTGTGAAAGGTAAAGTGAGCACAGCCATTGGATTCAATGGACAGAGCCCCAGCCTTTTAGTTTAGTTTTTTTCCAGGCACATATAGCCATATTTTGACAGTGCATGTTGTTCAAATATTTAAAACCAATCTGTTGTTGATATTTTACATTTCTGTCACAAACAAAAAGCGAGCTGTTGTAACTTATCACAGCTTAAAATATACTGCAAAGGAATTCAGTGAGTAAAGGGCCAGCTACTGCAAGTGGAGATGTTCAGCAGCAGCCAGAAACTTCCTTACATTTTTCCTTACTGATTCTTCTCCACTTGTCAGTCTGCACGTCATGGAATATTTAAAGTACAGAGACTATTTGTACTTCAGAATCCCAAAAAGCTCCATGTGAAGTTGGGAAAAAACAAGTGGAAGGAAGCAGTTTGGGTCCCATTTTCATGTTTGAAAGTGTGGATAAGCAAATGCAGCTGGTGGAGAGAAGCCAAGATGGGATGGAAAAAGGATCTTGCAGTATCCAGGCATTAGGGAAAAATGGGACTTGGAGAGGCTCCCAGCACCCTGGACTCCCACAGAGAGCAAAGGGAGCAGAGAGCTCTCTGCTCACAGTGCACTGACCTGCACACAGAGTATGCTCTTTGGGCATCATCTCCGCAGCCTCAGCTAGGAGCACCTCTTCCCATAGGAGAGTCCTTATTGTAAGTTTGTTCCTGTTCATCTCAGGATGTGTTGTCACTGAGGCTGATACTTGGGTTGAAGGAGTTCTGCATGCACTGGAGTATTTTGTGCATGCTGTGATGCTGTGGAGTTCCCAAAGCCTCAAGCCAGTCCTACCAAATACATTTCTGTGTGGGATTCTTCTCACCCACATGATCTGTGTTCTGTTCTCTGCTTCACTCCCAGTTTGGGGCTTCTTTAATCTTCCAATTACAGTCTCCTACTAGTGCTGCTGTAAGAATACACAGTAAGTGTCCAGGTTAAGAAAGAATTGATGTTATAGTAATAAAAGTATCTGGGTAAATACCTGATACATGCTGAGGATTGTCCTTGTTTCAATCCCAGCAGGACTTGGAGGAATCCTGGCTCAAGCTCCATGCACAAACCATGGCTCTGAGCCCCAGCTCCTATGTGCTGGATAACAGACATGATGGTAACTTCCCTGTCTCCCAAGATGATACATCAGGGATGTCTAGAAAAGCCTTTGAGAGCATTGCTTGGAGGGTGTCATGGGAATGTGAGGCAGTTTCACAGAGCACAGAGCAGGATGCATGTACTGGGAAACCACACATGCTGTGTGGTCACCAAGTCCATCTGTCCCTCCTGCGTGCAGGGTCTCGGTGTCTGAGCCCAGCAGGTCTGCACAGCACTGGTTTAACTGTGAGGAACTTGATTCCTTGCAGCTACTCAAAGGGGTTTTCTTGTTTTAAACACTTCTTGAAAAATCTCTGAAAGGCTTCAAGCTGACATCTTAATGTATTTATGACATTCACTGCTCCTGCTCCAGAATGGCTGCTCTGAATCTCTTGGAGCCTGGCTGTTATTCTGAACATGACTAATTCCCTGAGTGACTAAGCTCTTAGATAATAGGAGAAATTCATCAAGTTATCTCAGTCTCCAATAGTTTCTATTGTTATGAAAAGACATCTTATGAAAAAATAAATAAAGTTGCCTATTATGTAAGATGGGCAGCGAAAGAGAGATGAGTGTTGCTGGAGATGGCAGGAGCAGTGTGTCTGCGAGCCGCTTTCAGGCTCTGAAGTCTCCTGTGTGGCCTGGTTGGGAGGGTGTGGGTGAGAAACGAAGTCCAGCTGCTGGTCTGGAGCTCTGGTGAGCTTCTACTGAACCTCAAGAGCTGCATTCATATGTAGAAGGATCCCAACTTGTGTCTCCCCAGCTCTGCCATGCTGTAGGATGTAACCCAAGGTAATGTTGGATGTGCAGTGTGTTACACCACAGCGCTGCTGTAGTTGTTTCCAGCCTGCTGAAGCTCTTGGAGCTCCTGGAATACCATGGTTTGGCTGCCTTAGCTCTGTCCTGTTGGTGGTGAACATGCAGTTGTGCTTCTGGAGGAAGCCAGCACAGCACCGGGTTCTTCCTATGACCCCAGCAGGCAGGTCTGTGCGTGTGATCCCGCACAGCGAGCGGCCCTTTGGCTCGTGGTGGTGGCACATTGTCACAAGCAGTGGGCGAGAGGCAGTGCTGGCTGCTCCTGCAGGCTGGAGCGTGGCATCAGAGGGGACCGCAGCCTCGCTGCACGCCATCCTGCTGGGCTGGGTGGAATAGGAAATGAAAGCTGCTGGCATTCATTTGCCTTATTTGGAGGTAGGAAAACAAGTCATAAACTTCTTTTTTCCTTCTTTTAATGCTGATATTATTGCTGATAAAAATGAGCATTTTATGTGCTGTTCATACAGTGAGTGATATCCAGCTGGAATTCCTACTTCATTAGGTTGCCTTGCATCATTTTCTTCATTAAAAGAATGCCAGATTCAATAGGCTGTTCCCTCTCCTGTTTTGGGGAGGCAGAGAGAGGAGGAGAACATGATTTGTATGAAATATATCTAATTCTCTAGGTTAATTTGTGTGAAGAACATGAGACCCATGGGTTAGCTTCTTAATAAGATGGTTGTTTCTTTACTCAGTATCTTAACAAGGATAAACCCAGGGAAACCAAAGCCAACAGAAGGAGAATGAGGAGGGCTGCAAGGACTTCTTAACCAGCCTCAGCCTATTGCATGAAGCAGGGCCGTAGCTTCTGCTCCCATATGCCACAGCATGTCGTGACTCACAGCAAGTCGTGGGACTGTGCCTGGGCTCAGCTTTCCTAATAAATAGGTGGTGGATAATTCCATATTTCCCTCAGCATAAGCTCAGGCTGACAGAGCAGCAGTAACAAGTTGAATCACAAGTCCCAAGGAGTGCAAAGCATCAGGGCTTCCACATTCAGAAGCCTTTGTGCTTTTCCTGGTGCGCTTTTCCACATCAGGCCCTGCCTATAAGCAGAGCTGATTGTAACCTGGTCGGAGGAGAGGGGAAAGTTCTGGTGTAGAAGCTGCTCACTGAACCTACCCCTTCTGCAAGGTCAGTCAGCAAAGGCACAAGGCAGATCCAGAAAGAGCAACTTCTGTTCTGCTTTCTTCCCTGTGTGGTTCCTGACATTGCTGTTCAGTACATGCATCATGGATCACACTGTTTCCATTCTGCCCAGCATCTCATTGCTGATGGCTGGACCTCTGCAGGCTTAAGCAGGTGAAAATACTCTGTTAGGTTTGCTTTTTAACTGCATAGGAAATGGGATGCAGTGGATTTCAAAGGACATTCCTGTCTTGTGGCAGAGCTGAAATACACCGTCTGCTTGTCACAGCAGAGAGCTTTCTCTTTGTGTCTGCAGCTGTATTTGTCCACGACAACACTGGGTTGGTAAGGGAAACTCTAGCAGTGATTCTTCACTTAACACTTTGGCCAGGCACATGTTGATGTGCAGATCTCTGCAATTTACTGTCAGAAATGAGAGCAGAAGCACTGGAGTTCCTATAAGAGTTGCTGGAGGGAGCAGTGGAAGGAAGGGAATTGTCTTGGATTTCTCTGCTGTTTGGGCTTTGCATCTTTATCTTGTTCTCAGGCTCAATTGCAAGCCCAGAAGCCTGAGAAGTAAAATGAAGAAGTCAATGTCTGTGTGTTCTTTTAGGCCATTTTTTTTCAGGTAAAAGAGAGCTTATGTGAGGTTAAAATGAAATCTGGATTCAATGGGTCCTTTTAAACTGAACTTCATGGTTCCCTGAAGTGTCTCTCTGTGATGAGGGTAATTGGTGTCACCACATCTGACCTCTGCTGCATTCGTGGGGGTTTTCTGTTTCGAAACTGGGAGTCTCAGGTTACTTCTAGAGCACAGGCTGGGATGCAGAACAGATGCAAGGAGAAGAGAGAGCACTTGCACCATGATTGCTATGGGTATGAGATTTTGGTCTGTCTTATCTTAATGCTTCAAGTTCAAGTAAACTCAAAAATAGCAGTTCTGTTCTCACTGCGATCCAGACAAGCACAATGAAATCCACCCCCAGACAGGCTCACTCCCCGTGCCATTTCTGCACTGTGCAGTGTTACAAAAGCTATGAAAACTGATGATACCTGTACATCACTCCCCATTGTGGTTCAGCCAGTGCTGGGGTAGAGCCTTGCAGTTGTGTGTGTATGGCACAGCATGGCAGGATGTTAGCAGGGATGCACTAAGCCATGCTGGGATGCAGGTGACAACTAGTCAGGGTGCCTTGGAAGAAGCATCTGGGTACCTTGTAACAACAGTGACAAGGGTTTGGCTTTATTTCTCCCCTCACAGCATCATGCAAGTGCTTTAATTCCTCAGCAGAGGAAAGAGCACCATCTGCTGAGATGCTGGTTCTGTGTGTAGAAAGAACCAGTATTAATTGAGGTCTCCAGATGTGGTCCAAGGTTAGTACCTGACATGTCACTGCTGCCCTTTGCTCAAAAGGGTTCAGACCTGTTCATCTGGAACATGGTTGTGGTTAACCAGGGCTGGTGTACAAGCATATGGCAACCTCCCTGGCCTACCTTTCACTGTTGTCTGGCCTCTAGTATTAAAATAAATGGTTATAAATAAATCAGTCTCTGCATTGAGGTCATAAATCTGTTGTCTGTCACTTCTTGTTTCCTGAGATAAAAATAGAACTGGTGAGGAATGGGTAAGAGTTTACCATTACAGCTTCCCTGAGCAATGGGTGTCTGTATATAGCGTATCTACCAAGAGTAAGGTGTAGATGTCAGGGTGATGCTTCCCATCTTTTGGGGAAATTCTCATTTTTGTTTTCCCCATCCACCTTCTCTCCCATTTCACTGCTCTGCAGGCTCTCGACTCAGCCTTTTCTCATGCAGTTCCTCCTCTCTTAAGTCTATTTATGCCTCAGCAGCTTTTGAAATCATCATTTTATCCTTGCCCACCTCTCCTTCTTCCCCCTTTGTCTCTCTGTAATTGTATTTTTTGTTAGTTCTGTAAATGAATCATTTCTTGTCTAGCTGTGTTGTGAATTTGCTAACTTGTGTTGTGTGGTTAGTGTGGATGATGCTGGAAGGAGCTGTGCTTGCTCCAGTCACCACAGTCCTTTGTTTCTGGTGTGTCTCTATGGTAGAGGACCTTTGAGCTGCTGTGGAAGGGGGGCTGGGGCTGCAGGTGAGGTGGAATAAAAGCTTCTAAGGGAGATGTGTAGCCTAAAGAGGAAAAAGGATGAAAGAAGGAAGTAAAGGGAATTACTGGAAGAAAGTCCCAAGTTGATGGGGACAGTGAGGACACTTTCCTGTTGAGGATGGAGTGGACAGGCAAGGTGATTGGAAAGATAACCTTTTAACTGCCAAAAATCTTTCTCCATACCTCAGTTTGGGTAAGGAACTTTAGGTATTTGGGGATTTCCAAAGCTTCCTGTGAAGCCAGTCAATGAGCATGCAAGATAATGATCATTCAGAACAAAACTGCCCTTTGCAGCAGCTCTGCAGCTCGTAGGCTGGTGCATCCCATCTGGCTGAAGGATGGGATAAAGAGGACTCTATGTCAGACCTGCTGCGAAGAGAAGGGAAAAAGAAGCAAGTCCTGGTTTAAGAAAATCCTCCTGTTTGGAAAGTTAGCAAATGATAATCCCACTGGCCTTTAATCTCTGAAACTTTGACCTTAATTCCCAGCCAGATTTAGAAAAGAAATACTTAATTTGATAGTTTTATAATCTCTAATGGAGTCTCTGACTCAAACCCCACGTGATGCCTGACGGGGTCAGTGAGTACCCAGCAGAAGGGACTGGGAATACAGGAGCAGTTCCCATCTCCTGCCCACACATCCCTGCTGATTGTTCCTCTTTGGGGCAGTATTAATGCAGACTGAACTTCTCTCATGGTGCAATATGTGTCTGAGATGGGGCTTGTGCTCAGAGGGGGAACAACAAAGAACTCAAGCTGCCCATAGCTATTTCCCCCTTTCCCATGGTTCATCCAGTCCAGTCCAATACAACCGTACTTTAATTCCCACTCAGAATCATGAAACTGTGGGATTTGGTTGAAACTTTCCCTAATTCACTGAAAGATTCATCTTTTTTGGCCAACTGATGTTGCTCAGCAGGCTTTCCTGGCAGAGCTGGGTTCCCCATGCCAGGTCCCAGAGCTCCACTACAACAGCATTACTGGTATTCACTGGGTCTGCATTGTGGTTACATTTAGTGGTTCATTTTTGCAGTTAATGGAAGATGGTGCTGATGTGTGAGAAAACACAGATGTCTCTGCATGTCAAGAGATGGCTGCAATGGAGGTTCATCTGCACAGAGAATCTATGGCAGAACAGGGAATTGGAGCTGAAACCCTGTTCAGCCACAATGCCGTGGGATGATCCTGCCAGCTGAAGCGGGGATGGTGTCCCTTTCAGTGGGGATGGTGTCCCTTTCAGTGGGGGTGGAATGTGGGATCTTTAAGGCTCCAAACCGTAAATCCTCACTCCTGAGCAGAGCTGTATTTGTTCGGCTGGAAGTAGTGGGTTGTGCTAATTGCTGGAGACATCCATTGGAGGGAGTCGTGGTCACAAGTCTGAGCCCAATGTGTTGCACACACATAAGGAGTGAAGAGTTGGCATCAGAGGCTTGCCTCAAAATTACCATATTGTAATTAATGTTCTTGTAGGGGCCCTTCTGATTTGCCTGTTATTTGGGATATAAACATATCTGTGTATGTGTATATGCAGGTTTTGTCTACATAGAGGTGTAAGTGCTGTATTAGTGGAAGCCCTGGCTCCTTCCTTAGTTAATGTGCTGCTGGAGAGGTGCCGGGGTTCAGAACCGCTTTCTGATACAGACAAAGCCAGCACTGATCTCGCCTCACTGTGCTCCTGCAAGCTGTTGTAGTGTCAGGGCATGTGCTGTACTGGGAGGGGAGGTGGTATTTTATGTAACTGGAACAAATCTTTCCTTGTTCCTCAGCTCTACCGAAGGTTAGAGGAAACTTTTCAGAAAGCATTGCATGGAGTTAAGAACTCTGCGGTGGTTTTATATAAACCCCTGATGTGTAGGTGTTCTTTCTGAGGCTTCGCGGAGAAGGTATCATCCATTTCTGTAGTAGAATTAACATTTGGTACATGCAGAAGGCATGGCAAATTACATAAAGCAGCAAGTACTATTGGGAATACTGTGAATATCATTTAGAAGGAAGCTTTGATGCAGTAAATCTGTGATCACACTTGGTGGGTGATGCACAGCTTTCACTGGATATTCACATGCATATGTGAATGGGGCACCCCTCATTCGCATGCACATGTATGTGGATGGGGCACCCCCGATCTTCGGGGTGTTTGCTGTGAAGCAGGACAAGGGAGGAGAACGCTATACCGGAGCCCGGGCTGCGGCAGCGCCTGCAGCCGGGCTGGGCACAGCCGCTGGTGACGCAGGAGCTGATGGTGCTGAGCGGGATGGGGGGACCTCCTGCCTGCAGCAGGCAGGGGGTGGCTCCAGCGCCTCTATTTATAGCCTCTGCCCTCCCCTGTGCTGTGACTGGCTCAGCTCTTGCAGAGTGACTGCCTGAGACCTGAGACCTGCCAGGCACATAGCTTGTGATGAATTCCTCTTCTTCAGCTACGGAAGTAGCTATTGAGCATGTGTGGTAACTACTGCACCTTTTTCTGGATATTTCTTGGGCCTCTGTTGCTTTTACCTGCCTAATTTTCACTCCCTCTGTCTATATGCAAAGGCTCGATTGAATCTGCTTTTATACCCTGTGGTCACATCCCATTTCTGGCATTAAGAGGACACAAACAGCGCGCAAGGCAAGGGATGGGCTGTGACTGTGGAGTTGACTGTAGACCCCCTGGGCTGCTGTAGGCAGGGGGAATATCTCTGCTGTGCCTCCTGTATGAGTAAGGCTGGGTCTGAGGTTGGGTCTAACCCAGGCTCCCTCTGTGCTCCTTGCAGTTCAGAGGAAAAGATGAACTGTCCATAAAGATACCTCTAAATTTGGGCCTGTTTTATGTTTTGGAGAGGTCACTGCTATTACTGAGACTGAAACTGGGAATTCCTGGATGTTTGTGGGAGGTCAGACTTGGCTTTTGGAAAACTGCCTGCATTGTTTTGGGAAAGGATTATAACAGTAATAAATACTCCACATCTAATTCATGTTTTCTGATTAGTCTGAAATTGCATTAGATAGGCTGGCTATCCAAAAATGTATCCTTGATAGGAGATGCAGGTCTGGATGCTGATGATCAGGCAGATCCATCACGTGGGCACATGTGCTAATGGGGCTTCCTGCCTGAGGCAGGGTTAGAGCAGCTTCTTAGGTGAAAAATACAGGTGAAAAATCACCTTTCACTGTCCTCCTGAGTGAGATATTCTCTGCTTGAACAGAGCAGGGGTCTCAGTTGCTGGAGAGGCAGCCTCTGGCTTTCAGTTATCGCACTGAAGGAAAAGGAGAAGAAAAGGAACTACCTGAGTAACCCAAACTGTTCTTATTTAACGGTGCTCAACACAACTCACCCTGTGTCTGTGGGCACATCACAGCCCCCATGTGCTACAGGGGGGTCAGAAAGGAGGAGGATGGAGCATGGGATCAGCATTGGTCTTCACAAGCACTGGGCCTCAGTGGAGGCTGAGACATTCAGCCCTCACCCACCAGACACTGTCTCTCCTTTGGCAGTGTGGGGAGGATGTAGAAGCCTGCTGCTTCTGAGGGAGCCCTCAGCAAGCCATATTGCAGAGGAAGGAAAATGAAATGCACCTTGCAGTAAGCAGCTGGGTTTAGCATTGGTTTGAATGGTGAGTGGGGGTAGGAGCATAATCCTGCCTGTCCCTTCTCTGAGTGCCCTGGAAGGATGCTGTGATGGGAACAAGGCGAGTCAAATCCAGGCCCTGCCTGTTCAAGTTTAAACATGAAATTCCTCCTGAACTCTTGCTGTTTGCTCCTGGAGAACAACCTAAGAACTTGTTTGGTGCATGTTGGCCTGTGTGTGACTGTCCTGGGTGCATTCAAAGTAGCAGGTTTCCTAGAAGGTGCTGGTGATCAGCGCCTGTATGCGCAATTCAGTGCTTAATGTGCATGCATTGGCACCATTTCTGTATCTGTCTGTGGAATCATTTGCTTTTCCCAGCTGGGCACATCACTGCGTGTGTGTGATGGTTCTCTAAGGTAACTGCTGGTTCTGGGATCTGAGAGCAAGGTCTGGGATAGCAGCTGGCACTTGGACCATCAACCCTAGGTGCGTATGTGAATTTACCATAGGAATGAAGAACGAATGAATTTCCCCATCCTGTCATCCCTTCCACCCCCCTTTTATGCATCTCTGTCTGTAAAACAGGAATTCAGTTTAACTCTTAACATGGAGAAGCCCAGTGCTGAGGCGAGAGGCTGTGCAATAGATTTATGATGGGATGATGTGAATGTTACCCTGAGCTAAAAAGTGATTCCCTTGCAGAATTCCCAGCGAATTCCCAAGTCACCAGGGGCTGCCTGTTTGTTCCTTTCTCCCCTCTCCATCTCCTGCTCCCCTACCTGTTGTGAGCAGGCTCCCACCAGCACCGGCTCTGTTTGCCGGGGTTTATTTTCCATGTGAAGCCGAGCGCAGGCGGACAGACGGGTCCCTGCGCACGGAGCAGCGGAGCTGCGCCGCACACAACGCCCGGAGCCGCCTTCCCGGAGCTCAACGTCGGCATCCTCCGGCTCCCGGCCCTGAACAGCCGCAGGAGCGGAGGGGAAGAACCTGCGTGCGTGGTGATCCTGCCACGGCGGGCGGAAGAGTCGCGTATTTATGGAGCCAGCGCTTCCTCCTGCGTTTGAGTGACAGCCAGGATCCCTTCACTGCCTGGTCACCGGAGCTGATTTGTATGCGCAAGGGTCCGCCTCGCTCCTCTCCGAGAGATGCAGCCGCAGCAGCTTGCAGAGCTGTCACACTCATACAAGCTCCTTATCTGCACTGGCTTGACGAATTAAAAAGCAAGCCAGCCAGCAAGAGAGAGACCGGGAGAGAGGGGGGAAGAGAGCGAGGGAGAAGCTTGCAGACAGCGCTCGCTTTCTTCTCCTAAAGGAAGGATTTTGCGTCTTAAGTGCTCACGGGTTGTGATGATGCTTCACTTAGCGGGCTCCAGAATGAGCTAGAGACAGCAGATAGGGGGAGAAACTAAGCAGACCACAAAGCATTACGAGCAAAAACCAAAACCAGGAACAGTTTTCTCCTCTATTCTAGCATGGTGGATGTATGGACAGTCTTACAGAGCAGAGGTTGACTTCTCCAAATCTGCCAGCCCCACATCTTGAACACTACAGTGTTCTGCATTGCACCATGACCTTGGATGTTCAAACGGTGGTCGTTTTTGCAGTGATCGTGGTGCTATTGCTTGTGAATGTCATACTCATGTTCTTCCTGGGCACTCGTTAATGGATTTTTTCTCCTGAGCTGTTGGGGGCTACTACTACTACCAGTAGCAATTCAACAAGAGAGCAAGAGCGGAGCGCGAGAGCGCGAGAGAAAGGCGAGGAGAGAGAGAGAGACAGAGAGAGATTGCTTACTGAGGGGGGAAACGCGTTGAGCTTCAACATGGCCTCGCTGTGATATGTATGACGTTGGTATATTATCTCTCCCTAAATCTTTTGTCATGTCTTGTCTTTTAAGTATGCCTGTAAGTGTAGCTGCTTTTGCCTGGGTTTTAAATGTGATAAATAATAGTAATCCATTCCTCTATCATTCTGTGCTGGTGAGATAGAGCTGTTCCTGTTTAGTTAGAAGCAGAGTGAAAATATCTTTCTGTGGTAAGCACGGGCTGGGTTGTTTGCTGCCTTTAAAATAGGGGCTCCAGTGGATAATAAGTCATTTTGTGTGATATTTCTAGCAAGCAGTTAATGTGCAGTATCTGAGTAACCATGTAGCTGCCAGGTGAGAGATGCTGGTGTTTGCAATTGAATTGAGCTCTGGATGTTTTTAAGGGGGGGGGGGAATGATGAGAAATCCTATGAGAGGATTAAATCTTTGCTAAAATAACATTCAGCCCCCCCCAAAAAAAAGGTTGGAAATTGGACTTGGTTTATCTGTGTTGCTTGATGCTCTGACTTAATTTCTCAATACTCAGCCCTAAAGGCTCCAAATTCTACGGTCACACTGATGTAGCTGCTTCTTTCTTTAAAGATGAGAGGGGGACTGAAACGTAACCTGGTGGGGTTTTTTCCTGTTTGCATGTGGTTTCTATCTCTGCACATTGGGAAGGAGGGATCAAAGAGGAAAAGGGGGATGCATGCTTTGTTTTTCTTTGCTAAAGCAACAGATACGGAGGGGTTGGGGTTTGCTTTGATTTCTCTAGAGAGTCTATTTTGCCTCTCTTTCCTTCCCTGTATCTGTCCGTGTGTGTGTATCTATATAATTTTTGGTAATGTATGTAAGAAAATCTTTGCCCACCTCAGGGCTAACAAGATTTTGAGACAGGTTCTTTGGGTGACTTTATTTACATTGATTTTCTTGAAAATGAAGTGCCAGGTTGTATATTACGGGCTTGCTGAAAAGGTGTCCAGTAGTTAGAGGTCCTTCTGTGGAGCCCAGAACTGCAGTGTTGACTGCTCGGGAGCTGATGGGGGCTTCCAGTGGCAGTGCGTGAAGTTTAGAGAGGATATGCAGGAAATGTCTGAAGAGAGAAATGGTTTTTCCTCTTGAATATATGTCTCTGTTAGAAATGTCAAAGTTTTTTATGTATTATGTTTTATTTTACTCTCTGGAAAAAAAACTGAATCTCTGAAAGCAAAATAGTGACAGTTTGGAAATGCTTCCATCTCTTGCTGATGTTCACTGGCATCATACTGCATGTGATAATTTAACCAGTTCATGCAAATTCCAGCTGTCTGTTATTCATTTGATGTCCTCCTCTAATGGGGCAAACTCAAGTAGTCATGGAACTGATTGATAAAGACATGGCTGGGACTTGGAGACATGTAGTTACTGCCACGTGAGAGTCTGTCTGCTGCAAGTTAAATGCCTAGCTGAGCTTAGGAGCTGGTTTTGATCGGGGGCATGGTTGGAAATGGAGTTAAATGCTGCAAATCTGGCACTTTCAAAGTGGCTTTAGCTGTAAATAACATTTCCCTGCATGCTGAGGTGGTGACAGTCAGCCCCCAAAGCTGACACAAAGGGTTTAATAGCAACAGCTCATGTTCATGGGTAGAAGACCCATTAGAAGCGCAGCGAAGACGCTCCGGTGCCTGCTGGCTCCGTTTGCCCCTCTTCACTTGTAGCTCTCTGTGCAAGAGGCATTGGCTTCACTCCAGAAGAGACAGAGGGAATCTTCTTTTTATTAAACAAAAAAATGATGGATCTGATGCTGAGCATGGTTTGGGTTGTTAAACAGCTCAAATTTGCTTTGTTTTCCTGTTAGCTATCGTATGCCATTTGTTTTATAGGTTGCGGAATCTCCTGGAAATAGAATAAATGAGCACAGAGCACTGTTAGCTATCATATGTCATTAGTTTTATAGGTTGCAGAATCACCTGGAAACAGGATAGATGAGAGAAGATCACCATGGAAAAGGGAATCAATCAAACAGCAGCCAACACAATCCTTTCAGGGAGATGGTTTCAAGCGACACAGTGATTTGGAGGAATAAGGGTGGAAAAAATGAGAGGAAAAATCCAAACCAGAACAAAAGAGCGAGTTAAAATTGGGTTGTAACCTTATTTTCCTCAAGGTTTGCTCTCTGGTATGATGGTTTACCCTTCAGTAAGATTTTCTATGAGGAACACTTAGTACCTGACATGATTTTCTAGCGCATGCAAAGTGCATTCCTTGATCCGAAGTGTGTGCTTCTCGGGTGATATTTGAGGGGGGTGTGTGTGCACAGGGTATGTAACTGCGTGTGTCAGGACCTGGTGGGACCTTTGGGTCCCTTGGCGGAGCTGTGTGCGTGCTGCTAGGGGATCTTTGGCCGGTGGATGCATGGGGAGGATGTGGGATGCTGAGCGCGCTCTCTTCCCAGGGAGTGAGCCCTGTGACCATGGGTTTTGCCATCGTTGAATGTGTTTGAGAGAATTAATGTGACTTTATTACAACTCTCTTGCCTGTTGGGAAAGCCAGTTTGTGCAGAGCAATAGCAGCCTGAAAGTTGGGAGCAGAAAACTTTGTTATTGTAGCAGCACCGTCCGTGTTCTATCAGGCTTGGTGTTGGTCTTCCAGGGGAAAGAGAGGAAATGAGCTGAACAGTGAGCAAGGGCTGATCTGTATTTCCCACCCCCAGTCCTCAGTGGCTGCCTTTTCAAACAGGCCTTGAGCCATCTCCCCCAGCCCCATTTGTGTAGTTTTCCACCTCTGATGATTTCCCTCCAGGTTAAACAGCTCTGTCCTTCTGGGCTTTCAGGAGCAGCTCCATCCATGCCCCTCTGCATGAGCAGCTGTTTGGGGTGGCAGCGTTCCTGGTCACTTCTAGTAGATCCCCTGTCCTCACAAATGACTGTGCTTGTGAAATTGGGGGGGGGTAGATATTTTGCAGTGCACAAATGAAGTGGAGGCTTCTTTCTCCCTGAGCTCTGTGGGACGATTTGAGCCATGTATATGGCTGGTTGTGGCAGGGTTCCTGGGGTAGGTCAGCCCCATAACTCCCCCCATCAGTGAGCATCGAGTTCTTCATGTTTGTAGGGATGCTTAAGCCCAGGGATTGGGAAGAGGGATCATTCCTTTAAATGAATCCAAGCACTGACCCTCTGGAAAATATGGCCCCAAAGAAAAAATAGTCATTTGTATGCAAATAGCATCTTTATAATGCATAAAATCTTTTTCAGTGATTGTTCCTGTGTATTTGCTGAGGCTGGGTGATGGGAGACCTGCCTTGCTGTTTGTCTGCTTAAGCAGGATTCAGTGTTATTTGCCACAGGATTCATGGAAATGCCTCTGACTGTATCATAGCAACCCTGTTCCACACAGTCCATAAAAAGTCCATTCCTCTCAAGCAGCGAGCCGCTGTGTTACAGGTTCAGGCCCCCTTCTTGCCATGGGGAAGGTGCATTTTCCCCTCTTTGGGTGCTTTGGAAACAGCATATGTGTCAGGATGATCCCTGCCAGTCTCCTGTTCCCTGTGATTCTAATGCTTTCTTTAAGACTAATAGGAGGGTTCCCTTTCGGGTTTTGAAAGGCTTCCTCCCTCACCCTGGCTATTCCCTACTCCTATGTTAAATCTCACACAACAAGTTAAAAGGGGGCTGGGGCAGCTCAGAGGTCTCTGACATGATGGCTCTTTCCTGCCCTTCCATTTGGATTTCCACCCAGGATGGCAGCAGCACGGCACTTGCTTCTGCCTTGTAGTGAATGAAGATGTGCCCAGTGTGAGCCCTGCTGTGGGAATGCAGAGGTGCTTTCTCATCCCATACATGACTGCTGCTGAAAGCCTCATGTTCACCTGACTCCTGCCCCCATCGCTTTGCATTATGTGCTTACACTCCTTTTTGGATCAGGTATCAGAACACAGCCCCGCTGCTGTGTGTAATGTCTGAAGGGAAATTGCCCCAAATCCATGGAAGTTTTCTTTGGTTCTGTTTTAATTTGTGCCTGGAACCCCTCTCCTGTGTTGTTCATTCCATCTCACTGTCATCCTTTGGTTGCTGTATTTAAGGAGTGCTGGTTGTGAGGGGAGACCCGGCGCTCTTTGTGTGCGATGCTTGCGTGTAGGTATGTGTCATGCCTGTGCTGTAGCTGTATCTGCTGTATGTTGCTCACAGCAGGGAGGGAGGCTTTACTTTACATTCACAACGTGTCTGTTTCTCAGTGGGGGGTGATGATGGTGCTCGATGTGTATCTCCAGTGAAACGTCATGCGAGCTATTCTGGTGAGATGCAGGGGTTTGTCTCTTGTATGTGGACCCTCCAATGACCACAAGTTAGGAAGCCTCAGGAAAACTCCCTGATGTCAGTCACTGGGTAATACTTGTCCTGTTGTGCAGAGGGTGCTTGGCCAGGGGTTACAGCGGTGGCAGAGGATAGTTCCTGGCTTTCCCACTGATTCACTGCATGGCCTTGGACATGGTCTTTTGCTACCTTGTGACTCCTCTTTCCCAGCTCTAGAAAAAGAATATCACCCATTATTGAGGCATAGCTGAGACCCGTTGGTTCCTGGTTTTCCTTTTCTGCTGTGTTCTGCAGCTGCAGAGTGTTGTTGTTCTGCTCAGGAGGCAGGAATGGTGGCTCTGCTGGATGTGTGTGTGCCCATGTTGGCACAACTGTGTGCAGCAGGACTTTGCCTGTTGGAACTGTTGTAGACAGCAAGCTGCGGTGATTGATGCTTCCACTAAAAATAGATGCTCTGGAGGAAAAGCTGCTGGAGGAGCCATGATTTATTTATGTTTAGTTTATTGGTTATGGTTGAATTTCTTTCCTGAGTAGAAATGAGTCTTAATCTGAAGGAGCCCACAGGTGAAGGGTTGCCTCTAACCCTGCTGTCCTCACCAGTGAAGGACCATGCAGCCTCAACTGCTTATCTCCAGTTTTGTGGGGTATTCCTGTGCTTTGCAAGCACTACACTGGTGGCATGTTCACTAGGACAGCTGAAGGCTCAGGGCAACAAGTTCTCAGAGCTCTCCTGTTATGATTGTGTTGGGCAGGCCTGAGAGCTTTCCACCAGAACTAAAGAGGGCCTAAAGGGGTGAAGGAGCACCTGCATGGAGGTACTTAAAGAATTAGGTCTGGATTTGAACTGATTCTGGTTTACTCACACAGCACATTCCACAGCAGTGTGCTCCTTTGAGTGTGCTTCCATGGCAGCCGGGGAAACTGAGGCACGCTGTGGTCAGAGGGCAGTGTGGGGCAGGGAGGGGGTTAATGGTGGAGCTGAAGCAGGAGCATTGGGGTGCTTTGGGAGCAGACTCCAGGAGCAGAAGGGTCTATCTGTGCCCCTGTGGAAGGTCCCATGTGGTTTAGCTCCTGCCCCTTCTTTCACGTCAGCTAAGACGTGTATAGCAGCGTACAGATTCCCGGCAACGCTGTGCTGCTATTTCAGGCAGCATCTCCAGCTAAGTGAAGCAGGGGCTGCACTGCAAGCTGCTCTGCTCTGGGATTCCGTGGATGTCTCTGAGCTGTTCCTGTAGCCCTGTTGCCTTCCCTAGGACCTGACCAGGAAGTCTGTGCTCTTGCTGCAGGGCAGTGGGGACCGTAGATGGAGCGAGTGGTGCTGGTGGGAGGCAGCGTGCCTGCCTGTCCTACTGCTTCTTAAGGCTGTGGTCTCTGTCCCCAGCTCTGCTCCCCTGTGTGACCTTTGCAGAGCAGGTCCTGCCTGGAATGATGAGGATAACTGTCATTGGGTTTGCCACGTGGGCAGGGATGTACCTTAGCATCCTGGACATGCTCTGTGCCACCGGAGAGCCTCAGCAGGCATCAAACATCCCTGATGTTGCTGATGGGGTTCGTTTGTGTCACTTCCCTCTCAATACTCAGGATGTTTGACCAGAGGGTGTCTATATTGACCAGAGGGTTAAGCTTCTGGTGCCAGTTCCTGGGTCTTTGTGGGGCTTTATGGGAACGCAGAGCTTCTGGCCAGAGGAGGGTTTGCAACTCACGCTGGAAAGATGCTGGGCAAAGAATCAGTCAAAGCACGAGGATTTTGAAGGCAGCAAAGATCTGAACCGTATGTTGGGCTGTTTCTTAGGATTGAAAAATGCAGCATAGCCTCAGCTACACAAATGTAAAGTAGAGAAACACTCTCAGGGTCAGTCTCTTACCCACTGATAAGCAGTAGGACAACTTGCTGGGTGTATCTGCAGGAAAGTTTTGCCAAGTCAAATTGGTCCAACACTGGCATTATCAGAAACCAGTTCATTTGAAAGGATTTCCATGGACCATATTCCCTGTGCTGTTTCTGATGTTTCCACTCTCCTGTGTTTGTTACTCAAGCGTATCTGAACAGGGTTTTCTTTAATAGGCAATGCACTGACGTTTGTGTTTTGATACCAATATCTTTCTTCCTGAGCTCGATAAGGTGCTGAATTAATTTGATGCAACTCTCTTCCCTTATCTAGTTGAGCTTCACAGTTTTAGTATAATGTAGGAAAAGTGTGATCAATCTTTAATGTTTGTTTTTCAGGTTTATTCCAAAGCCTTTTGGGCACGTTGGATGTTTGGTCTTTTGTGAAGTTCTCCGAGACTAAAGTTTAAAAGTAACAATTATAGACAGGGGTTTGAATCCAGATGAAACGCTTTCAAGTGTCTGTAAAACAAGAAAGAGAAGCCTTTAAACAGCAGCTGACTGATGTGGGTTTAGGTATTAAATTGGAATTGTGTTACTGTAGTGCTGCACACAGGCAAAGCCGGGTGCTTGAAACAGAATACTAATGGTGTCTGCATGTAGGAGTGTGTGTTTGTGTGAACCTATGTGATAGAGGGGGAGGGAGAGGAGGGTTCTTCCCTCTCCATAGGTACCTATAGAGTGAGGAGGGTCAGGGCAGCATCATGTGTCTGTACCATTGAGAAGGGCTGTGGGGACATAGGGTGCTGTGCTCATGCTGAAACAGCTGAGAGGAGAAGGTGGGTGAGGAAGATGGTCATGTCTGCCCTGAGTCACCTCCCTGGCTCCATGGTGGCACATGGGGAGTCCCCAGCCCCAAGGGCACAGGCACCCACGGCTATGGGGAAGCTCAGCTATCAGCAGTGTAGCATCTGCCTTGGTTTTGTGATCAGGAGCTGACATGAGGATGGACTTTTAGTCTGGTCCAGGGTAGATGAATGTCTCCTCTGGAGCCCAGCAGGAGATCAGTCCCATCCCCTGGACACTGAAGCCATGGCAGAAGCATCTGAAGGTCCTTTGGAAAGAATTTAAAGTGTGAGGGTTCAGAGCAAAGAAACAAAACCCCAGACCTGCAGCCTGGGAGCAAGAATGCTGAAGACTAACCATGGCCTTTGAATTATCAGTCTTCAGCCAGGAGGAGCCTGGCTTCTCCAGTGCATACCTGGAGCCTGGGAAGTGTATTCACACAGGATCAAGACCCTAGATCTATCAGAAAGCACTGGCCTCACTACACCCAGCACCCACTGCAGGAGTGGTACTGATGAGCCAGGTACTGATGGATGGGATGCCACTTTGAGCCCACAGCTCTTTGCAGCTTCTCACAGTGACCCCAAAAGCCATTTCCCAGCTCAATTTTAAGCTCAGTATGAGACTGTGTCTGGTCCCCAGAGCCCAGGCTTGGCTGGAGGTTGTAGGCAGCGCATGCCCACTGTGTCTTGCTTTCCCATCTCCCCCCTAGCTTCCCAGTTTCTTGTTCTCCTCCCACACTCCCTGTGTTAAACAGTTGCTGTGTTTTGCCCCAGAAAATGGTGATGGTTTAATCTATTTTTTTAGAGCAGATGCCAGGCTGTCCCTCTCCCATCCTCACACACAGCAATGTGCACATGTGTGCATACATGTGCAGGCACTTGCGCATCTTCATATGTATTTCTCTCACAGAGGCAAGCAGAACGGATTAAAACACATGTGCATATGTTTTCCTTCCCAGATATATTTTGGAAAATATGAGTCAGCAGCAGCAAGAACACATTACATAATCTCAGGGAGGGAAAAAAACTTCCCATTTATTAGGAGGCAGCTCTCTGCAAGCAGCCTTTTGTAACATCATTTCGTTAGCGCACATTAGCGTGTGCCGCTCGGTCAAGTGGCCTTATTTCCCTTGGCCACACTTGCGTCCTGTGCAGAAACACAGTTGCAGTAGCATCGGGGCTTGTTATATTTAAACCCCCCCTAGTAACAACAGCAGAGTCTCAGGGCTGTGATGATGACAACGACTTTTCTCTTCTTCCTTAACATGTTTTCCTGCAAAGTCTCTGCGGTTTTCCTTTTTGGTTCTCCCCACTCCCCCCCTCCTGCTGTTTGCTATAAAATCTCAGCACTGAGATGAGTGCAGCTGGAAATAAATGCTGCCCCCTCCACCTCCACCGCCTCCACCCGCATGGGAGAGTGAAGTCAACAGCCGCTTTTAGTCCTCATCTCCTGCTCTTGCCTGGTTCCCCACGAGCTCCTTCTCAGTGCCGCATGGTGCCTGTGCAGAGGGTGGAATTCAGAGGGGGGCTGAGCACCATGTTAACAGCTTCTGAAGCCATAAGAGCACTTGCCTGGTCCTGTCGGTGGTCGTGCTGTCATATGCCTTAACATAAAGGATGAGAGAGGACATGCGGTTTGCTTCTTGAGTACTAAGTGTCACAGGGAAGAGGGAAAGCATCGTGAACCATGGAGAGGCAGAGGACCACAAACAAAAGACCAAATGAGATGGATCTGGCTCAAGTCAGACAACATGTTTGGAACCTACAGCCATCTGATGGGTGTTGTGAGCTGCAGCACACTTGGAGGGACAGGAAGCAATGGGACACCAAGCAGGACACGGTGGTTGGGTGCTCTTACATTCTCAACAGTGCCATATTTATGGTTCTCATCGAGTATACCAGGCTTGATTCCAGGCTGTTGAGTTGAATCCTTGCATTTCTGATGCTTTGAAAGCCTGGAGTGGGAATGGACACTAGCAGAGTTAAAAGAAATGAAGAACAGGACTTCCTTGCTTGGTTTTCATTTGCCCTATAAAACTGGCAGGTTTTGAGCTGCTTTCCTGTCCCAGGGCCCTGCAAGCCCTTCCGCTGGGGCTGAGCTCATGGTTGCCTTTCCAGCAAAGAGGAAGCTCTGTTGTGGGTTTAAAATACCAAAGCCTTCCCAAGGAGGCAGTGAATTGCTGTACTGGCTGAAGCCAGAATGTGAGCATTCTGTGCCCTGTCTGGGACCGTGTCTGAGACACGCTGGAGAGAAAATGGAGAGAGACACGAGAACTGATGGTGACAGAATAACCTGTTTATCCAGAGCGCTCTGTCTTCATCCCCATAAGCTCCCCACTTTCTGAGGCTTGGACACAAGAGAATTGAAATCTGTGTTTTTAATGTCACAAAAATCTCTGCTATAACCAAGGAGATCTCTGGAGCTCAGCAGAGGGGATGTGCTCTTCAGGCCACCATCCATCAGTGCTCTTCATCCTTCATCCAATATCCTGGGTTGAGCTGTGTGTTTGGAGCAATAGAGAACAGGGTGCTGTAGGGCTGGGGTCTGGGGGAGCTGCCTGCCATTTCCAGCCTCTTTGCAGCCCTAAGGGTGATGCTGCAAAAGACATTTCATCTACATCATTGTTTCTCCTTCTGTAAAAGGAAATACTCCTTTCCTGTGGCATGGCAGGGTGAAGATGGAGAGGTCTGTGTTCAGGGTAGGTGGACTTAGAGCAGACCAAGGGCTGGCAAAGGGGAGGTGGGCCTCGACCCCAGCTTCCTCCTTTGGTTAATCCCACCTGAGATCCCAGCAGAGAGGAGATGCCAAATGATGTCAGCAGAGTTCTGCCAAAGATGGAATTTGGCCTCAGATGTTTTGCATCTGCAACATGAGGTTTCATCCTCACTGTTCTCACTGTTGGAACAGCATTCAGCTAGATAAGGTGTCTCTACCTCTGAGCCTTCAGTCCTTCCTCATTAATAATACAGTTGTTCCTTGTTCTGAATTGATCCCAATGAGGCTTTTTTTGTTTCTCTGAGCCTTTTGTGGTATTTCTGTGCAGTTAAGAAATTAATCTGCATTAAGCAAAAATACCTCAGCAAAAATAGTAATGTTGGAGCAGAAGCTTTTCAGCCTTCCTTGGTGTAAGCTCCAGGGCAGAAGCATTCAGGGTAACTGATGGTCCTTGCCTCACAGCCAGTATCAAGGTGCAGGAGAGGCACCCATTGCATGAAGGAATGGCACAAAGGCCACCCAAGGCAGCCTGGCCCTGCTCTGATGGTGGGATCCCCTGGAAGCACTGGCTCCTAGACACATGCTGTCTCTCCAACTGAGTAACATGAGCTCATGTCTTACTTCCCAAGTTTTTCCTTTTAGAGCTTCTATGTTTGGCCATGCTCTCCCCAAAGGGAAGGTTGTTCTCTGGGGCATGTTCTCTCCTGTTTTGTCAAACCTGGCAGGAAATGTGTGTGGTGGGAAGTCTTAGATGGACATGAATGACTTGCACCCCTTTCTTCGAACAGTCCTCCCACAGCTGGAAACATCTCACCATCACCAGCAGTGACTTTATGTCCCTTTTACTGCCCTGGTCTCTTTCTGTTTCAGATAGTTTTACTTTTGCAGGTTTTTCCAAACCCAGATTGAAATTCAAGCAATAATAGTTGACATTCTTCATTCGAGCATCTTAAAACTATTTCCTGAAGTTGGGTTACTTAAAAGCCTTTGTGCTGTATAAATACTGAGTAGTTTTTCTACTTTAAATGGAAATGGGTGCCTGAAACCCCTCAAAAGTCCGATTGGAGATCAAAGGCTTGGGACTAGCAGCAGTTCTCTGCTTTATCCACAGGAGCTCAGCACTAAGGTTGTGTAGGATAAATGCATGTGTAAAACTCAACCCTGATGCTGTTAAGGGTTGGGCTTGGTGTGTGACATCCCTGCTGCTGGGCTGGCAGGAAATCCCATGTTTTCTGTCTTGTTTTCATGTCCATCCCTGCACAATGATGGTCAGCAGAGGCTGGTGTGGGGCTCAGGGCAGTGCTGCCCTTCTCCGTGGCAGATGGAGTTGCTTTACAGGCTGGTTTCCCATAGTCCATCCTTCCTTCCCTGCCATTTTCCTCCCTCCCTGGGACTTAAGAGCAGGAATCAGGGCAATAGATGGACATTTATGTCCTGGAGGCATGTGACAAGGGCATCCTGAGGGTATCAGTTGCCTCTGATAGGTGCTCAGAGGTTTCCCTGAGGTTTCTCAACAGCTGTAGTCAATGTGCACACTGACCAGCTGTGTTCAGAGGGAAATGTTATAAGACTGTGTCAGCCACCACCAGTATAATCCTTGTGGTAATAAACCAGGAAAATGGATGCAGAGTGATTTGGCCAGAAGGAGAGAGGAACGAAAAGGACAATTAAAAGCCAGGGGGTGGCTGTTGAAATGTGAAAGGATCTAGAAAGCAAAGATGCAAAAATAAGAAGTGAAACGGAAATGAGTAAGGGTTTTACAGCAATTGTGGAGCTCATTTAATTGCAGTCCCTCTAGAAATCTATTTGAGGCAAGAAATCAATTCCGAACTGTGGAGCGAAGCATTGGTCTTCCAGATGTTTGCAGCTTTCTGGATTGTTATTTTCAGCTTCCTTCCACATTGATTTGAATCCCTTTCCCTTGCAGTGGCCATGGAAAGACACATCACCCCCTGGCTGCATTGCAGGTGGGGTGGGAAGTGGAGTGTTCTGGGGCTTTCTGCTTGGAATTCTCCCTCTTGAAACCCCATGATGTGAGCTCACCAGGTGCTGTGAGCACAGGAGGATGGAAGCTGGAAGCCCCAGGGTTTCTATAGGACAACCCCACTTTTGAGAGGACCATCTGCATTTTCCAGGTTAGACTGAGGTGGACTGGATGAGCTGTTGCTCCCACCCAAGGGGCTCCTGTTGTCCCTGGACAATACTTCTGTCTGTATGAGTGGTAGAGTTGGGGCCATGCTTTGCTATTTACTCCAATCACCTTTTAAAATACATGAGATCAGATTGTGCAACATGGGCATCAGAGCTGCCTAATCCTCTGCTGTTTATCTTTCACCAGCCTCCGTAATACAACCAGGCTGTATTCTCAGCCTCCATAAGAGACTGGTTGATGTCTATCAGTGTTAAAGGCTTTCAGGTTACTTGGCCAGAGTATGGTACATTGGTCTTGGCAGAATGAAGTCCTATATCTAACAGATGTCATCAGTGTCATTCCCCAGCAGACCCCTGAAAGGGCAGTGGTGCACTTGACATTTCTTTTGTGTTTGGTGACATTTCTGAAGGACATTTTACCTTGTTTCTTGTCCATCTTGAGTGTTCAGGGCTGCTGATGGTGACTTGCATTGGATCCAGATCTTGGCAAGCACCATGCAGGAGCTGAAGCAGCAGTGTGTCTGGGCAGAGCTCAGCCCCAGGACTCCAGGAGCTAACAGTAACACATTTAAATGATTGGTTTAGAGCAACAGAGAGACATGGAAAGAGAGTTTGCAGTAGGTTTAAGTGAATCTGAAGAGACTGCTTTGCAAAGAAACCATCCATGGTCTGGGAAGAAGGCAAGGAAAGGGGAGATGCAGGCTCTGAATTGAGAGGATGCAGGTGAAAGAGGGAGAAGGGTACGACACAAGAGATGAAACAAAGTATAGAGGAGTGGGGTTATAAAGGGAAAACTGGGGCTGGAGATGAGGAAAATTAGAACATGCAGAAAATATGATCCACTAGGTCATGGATTTCTAGCAAATAACTGAAGCATCTTCAGTGGGACAGTTCTCATGAGACTGGAGGAAATGCCCCAACAGGTACTTGAGGGGACAGACTTCCTTTGGCTCTGAGCAGAACAGATGATTCCACATGGGGTTTTTTTGAGCCTGGAGTAGCTCTGGGCAGCTCAGCTTAGTGAAGGGGCAACAGCAGCAGCATCAGCTCAAAATGGAGTTTATTCTAATGGTAATGGCAGAGAGGAGCAACAGATCTCACAGGGACATGTAGAAGGGCTCTGAAAATGGGCCATTGATAACACTGGAGCAAAGAGGAAGGGAATGTTCTATGGTTATTACCTGGAGTGGATTCAAGCCTTAAACAGATGGTGGGATTTGCCAGTTGGACTGTGCTGGAAAGCTGGTCAGTCCCATCCATCACTCTGGGTCTTGTGTCCACCAGTGCTTTGTGAACCTGAAGAGCCTGGTTAAGTGAAAGGTCAAGGTTTGGGTGGGTGCTGATGTGGTTATAGGTGTTTGGCAGCTTATCCTGCAAGTAGATCTTGGTTTTGGCACCACTCCTGAAGAAGAAACAAGTAAGTGAGATGTTTCATATGCTGGACTCAGTGTTTTGATTACTGCTTTGGAAAGATTGGTAGAGGTGGATTTGGCTGTAAGGAAAGGATTTATCTTGGCAGTTCAATAGCCTATGCCAAACTTTCCTGATCTCTGCAGCTTAGCCAGAATTGCCCTGGATTTATGGAGGACCTTAGAAAGCACAGGCAGTATTTGTTCTGCTGGGGTGCTAGAGAGATGAAGCTATGGAACCTTATCTGGGTCCAGCAGCTTCAATAGCTGCTTTTTAAAGAGTCTTCTATATACATCACCAAGAGCATCTTCTAACAAAACCCAATCCTTAATTCTTAAATAATTCTGTCCCATCCTGTGCTACTTATTCATAAACTATCCCTACTTTGTGCTGATACCTAAACCCGGAGCAGATTGTCTTCCCCCATTTTCTGTACCTGCAGCAGCACCACCATTTTCATACTATGAGCTGAAACCCCAGGGTTCTGGCTAATCCTGATGGGCCTAATGGGGGGAGCTTCCAAAACCATGAATCACATTGTTGGGCAAATAAAGTTTCTGAGCTTTCCTCGTTCTTATAGCTTTCAGATATGAATTTTCCATTGTGGATATCATGATTGTGGCTCTCATTGTGGCTATCTCGTCATTGAATGAGATAGCAATATGTTCAACCTGTCCACTTTCAGGAGAATAATCCTGAAGTAATAGTAAATATACCACCACTTTCTGTAGGAAAACTTAATGGTTTAGTCTCTGGAGTTTGTATTAATGAATATTCCTCCGCATTTGCCTATTCCCAGGCCATTTGTAAGGTGTTTTCTACACATACTCATCCCTAACCTCACGAAAAGGGTGTTTTTTTGCTACCTGATGTAATTACAAGCAAAGAATATGAAACGTTTATTGGCTGCTACATGCTCACAGATGCACAGTGTGTGCAGCAAGACACTGATTTGCAGGCGCGCATATCAAGAATTACCTGTGCAGGTGGGTATGTGGCTGTGTAATCAGCATCTACAGAGCACTGTAATGATGACCCTCTGTGCATGTGAGAGATCTTGAGTTGTGTGCAGCTTCAGGAACCAAATACATCATCACCCATCACTGCATGGAATTTGGACATGTGGGATTCTTCCTTAGTTTTTCATGTGTGTGGTTATTGCGTGTATAGAGACAGACCTCTGCTGCTAATGGCTTTACAGGGAGATGTTGACTCAGATTCCTGGTATTTTTATTGTTGTTCTATCTAAAAATTCCCTGGCATTTATCCAGTAAGAGTGCCAGGAGCCTTAAACACAGCTCATTTCCTTTCCATCAAATCCTGAAGCTCATCAATAGCAATCTTGGACTCCAGCAGGGAACGCAAAGGCATTTGGGATCTGACATCCTCAGTACCTTATGGTAAATAGGTCATTACTAATACAACAGCAATAATAACCACAATGTCCTGGATTTAGATGTCAGGAAGTGATGGTGCTTGTGGTCCTTTCTTTTTTGGTAACAGATGTTATTTCTAGTGCTAGCAGGAATGATTTAGGTAATAATTGCTTGTTACTTTATGGAATCAATGAACAGCATCTTACCATAGGTTAGTGTCTGGGGATTGACAAATGCTGAGGTGCTTTTGTACCTCTGTGGTTATCTTTGTTTACTAATGTGAGTATAAAAAGGCAAGGTGAAACCCAGGAGGTTGCTGCTGCTAGACCTGTCACTGCACACTGAAGCTCTGACCGGCTTGTGGGAGCCTTTTCCCAACAAGCTGCTCCCAGAGCCATTGGTTCTTCCAGCAGGGAGGTCGAGTGTGACAGAGGGACTCCAAGGGGCCACTTCTACCTTTAAAGCATAGGTTTAACTTTTTCTGTTGAAAACAATGTGTTCCGACAGTTTGTCACATCGGCTCAGCCTGCCACATCGTGGGCAGTGAAGTGTTAGGGAGGAAAAGCAGGAAGTATTTTGGTGAAGGATCCAGTTAGCTCATGGGGTTTGGGTATCTCCTGTGCTGACCTTGGTCCTTGCAGATACAGCTGCTCCGGCCTTGGAGAGAGGGAATTGCTGGGCAGGATTTGGTTGGAAGTGTTGAGGGGATTTGCTGGAGGTTCATGCTTTGCAGCAGGGATGTGCTGCCAGTTTCTCCTGAATTGGAGTCTCCATCCTGTGTTAGTTTTTGAAGAGAAGAGGGAGGTATCATCATCATTATCAGGTATTTTTATAGCTATGGAGAGTGGGGAGGGCAAAGTCTGCAGCACCACAGACCCATGCTCACAAACCCACCTCTCCTGTGATTATTCACTAAACAAACATCAATTATTTTACCTTCGTACCACTGATGAATTGACTGAGAGAACTACAAAAGATAATGTGCTTCTATTTTTATGTCTTATACTAATGAAGCTGAGGCTAGAATTTTCCCTTGTACGATGGGCTAAAACAAGGCAGGGAGAATTCAGAGGAGGAGGAGGAAGCGAGATGTTAAACATTTAGCATTGTGCCTGTATGTGCTTTGGAGCAAATATGCAGCACCTCAGTGAAGCAGAGTGCTGGGAAAACAGGGAGAGCAGCATTTTATCCATGTAAATCGTCACTAGAGGATGTTCTCTGGATGGAGGCAGTGGCGTTGTCAGGATCATGCTGCTGTCAGGAGCTCTTGGCAGGGCTGAGCACCAGGGCAGTGCTGCACAGCCCCTGGCCACCCGTGGGTCTCATTGTTTTCTGTGCAGCATCCTCGTTGACTTGGCAGGATCCAAATGCTCCATCAAAGGTTCATTAATATGTTCAGTGAGAGACAAGGCTGCTGCAGCCCCTTAGCAAACACTGGGGAGATCAAAGAGCAGAAAAGGGATAGTGCCCTTGGTGTTGCTGGAGAAATAGCTGCAGAGGAGAGCACGGGGGGGCTTTGGGCTGACCTAGGTTGACACATTAATCTTAACTGCAGTATTTGACACTAGGCAGTGCAGTGATTGATGCCTCCTAAGCACCTTAGCTGGGTGGCTAGGATAGCACTGTGCAACCTGAGGGCTCGCTGCACAGAATTAGCTGAGGCTCATGGCTCAGCATCAAGATGGAAATCAAGCCTGAAACCCCAGTATCTGATAGCATGATCTCCAGCAATTTCAGCCCCAGACAGTGGAGATTAGGCCTTGGCTGCTTGTGCTGGGAGTCAGCCTGGTCGGGTTTGGTTTGCAGCTCTGATGAAATCAGCAGAGTTGGGCTTGTGTATGGAGCAGGTTGTTTCAGAGGTGAGAAACTGCTCCTAAACCACTCAAATGCTTTGCAGAGATTCAAATTAAAGGTCTGACATTTTATTTCATAATAAAAGGGAGGGAGTAATCAACACACAAAGCTGGTGAGTGGTTGTATGGATTTGTTGAACTGCAGTGCTGTCATTCAGTGGAAAATAAGACATTGGGGTTTATTTGTGAGCATGAGCGGTGCAGGTAAAGTATATATCACAAAACAGCAGCATTCACCTTGGTTTTCCAGCAGCTGACTGGGGCCAACCGCAGGGACCTGAAGGCCACAGGTCCTCTGCGTCCTTGCTTGCATTTTCAGAGTGATGATGTGCCATACATGAACCTCAAAGAAACTAGCTGTGGTATTCCAGTGCTTGGTTGTATCATTGCTTTGACCTCCTCTGAAGGAGACAAAGAGGATGGGAGACCAGTGAGAAAAGACAAGGGGAATGTGGAGTGTGTGTGAAGAGTCACCCTCAGGTCACAGAAGATCTGTGTAGGGATTTGTTCCTTCAGAGGGGCCTGAATGTGAACAGTGGTTTATAGTGCCCATAAAGAGAGCTGTTAATAAAATTAATCCGTAAAGGAAGGGCAGGACAGAAAGAAATACTGTGTTTTACAAAGCTGACATGCAGTAGATGAAATGTCTAAATCCAGTCCTGGCTGGTAGTGTCTGGAAAGGTTCACTGTTTGACCCCAGGTAATGTTGCAGCTTCAGTCCTACTGGACCCACACCACCACCATTACTGTAATTCATGTCCCTAATTGAAGATACGTTGTCAAGGCCAAGGACTGAACTGCCTTGAGCCCAGAGATTGCCTATTGTAGTGTTGGTGAATTGATGTGGTGCAACCTTGGGCTGCTGCAGCTACGGTACATTGTATGTGTATTGCAGGATTTCAGTCTGTTAGATGAAACAGTGGTGTATCCATAATGGCAAGAAGAGGCAGAACAAGGGAAGTAGGAAGCACTTTGATCAATTCAGAACCTGCTTTAAGAGAAATATGAACCTGCATGAATGTAGGGGATTATGGAAAATGTAAAGACCAAGGCAGCATGATCATACTTGATGCTAAGGGTTGTCAGATAAGGGTTATAGAATCCTAGACTGGTATAGGTTAGAAGGGACCATAAAGCTCACCTTCCACTAGAGCAGGTTGCTCCAAGCCCCTGTGTCCAACCTGGTCCTGAACACTGCCAGGGATGGGGCAGCCACAGCTTCTCTGGGCACCCTGTGCCAGCGCCTCAGCACCCTCACAGGGAAGAGCTTCTGCCTAAGAGCTCATCTCAGTCTCCCCTTTGGCAGGTTAAAGCCATTCCCCTCGGCCTGTCCCTACAGGCTCTTTCAAGCTGAAGCATGAAAAGTCTGGAAGAAATAGACTGTTTATTTGGTTAGTATTTTGGACCTGGAAAACTGGGAGTCAGAACACCCTATAAAACAAGGGGGGGGGGGGATTTTGGAATGGAACATTCCTTGTTAAACTCAGTGAGGTTTTAGAACCTCACATGATTTCAGAGCAGTGGGGGCTCTGATCTCTGAATGTTTGAGAGGATACTTGAAAAATGGAGACCAGGTTAACAAGCATCACTGCTGCTTTGGTGCTCCAGCGCTATTCCATT